>NW_027191428.1:1485856-1527330 GCF_041956435.1 Mycothermus thermophilus
CGGAAAAACAGGTTGGGCCCGTCGAGCGGCACCATGCATGCAGAGAGGGACGACGGTCGTGGGAACATGAAACGGCAATCTCCCGGCATGACACGACAGGCTTTCTTGGAAGCGAAGCGATGGACATGCTGCGGCGCAAAAGCGGGTTCTCTTGACTGGATAACGGTTGGGAAACGGGAGACTAGGCGACTAGGCACACGTCCTTGCACAAGCATGGCGGGCTGGCCGTCCAAGTTCCCTGTCGTCCATGTGCATTGCGTAGGCGGCGGTGGCGGCGAATACGTAGGATGGGTGGTACGTCAGGGCAGTAGGGGATGGTCAATGGACGGCTTACCTTGCTGGCCTCGTTGCGGATCCGCCATGTCGGACACGCGTCACGGCAGATCTAATAGAAGGGTTCGGCAGCGGAATCCGGTGTTTGGAAAAAGAGAGTGTGGTGTGGCCGATCGCTGTGATCCTTTGCAGGTCAACGCCGATATGTTCTGTGCGACCGTGTCAAAATGTCTGGGAAGCAATCCCCTTGGACAAGGGCCAGCATCATACCAGTGGAGATAAGGAGCGGTCCCTCAAACAGCGGGTCTTTTTGGTCGTGGATCCCGTCTCAAACACGACGTTTTCCTTGTTTTTTTTTGCGACGTAGATTTTCAAGGGCCTCGATGGCTGGGCCGTGTATGTAAAAGCGGCTGCCGGGTAATGGGAGGACGGGCTTGGATGCTCGATTTCTTGACACGACCGACCGGACGAAGAGCGATATGGGACGAGATGGCACGGGTGTCTCTCGACCGGGTCTTTGTTTGTGCGGTTGCGCGCAGGTGTCGAGGTCGTGCTACTGCTGCTGCAGAAGAAGAAGCAGAAGTCGCAGATCAATGCAGTCTTTTCGGTTGTCGCAGTATTCGCAGGGAACACGTTCAAACTCGATCAACAACAGCCCAGGTCTGCTGGTCCACGGGTCGAAATCGACTGGTTGGTTCTCGATTCGGGGAGAGACGAGGTCGCCGGGTTTCCAGGCCGCGGAGAGTTAGACGGCACAAGCAGAAAGTCGGGGAGACGGCGAGGACTTGACGTCGGGTCGCGAGTTGATCATAGAGTTGAAAGTCGCCAAACTACGCAGCAAGTGCCAGAGAGAAAGGGTCGGTCACTTGTACATATGAATGTGTGTACCACGGCCAGGCTGGCAATGGGTTGTGCTGGTCGCCTGGCTCGCGGCAGAACAGAGCAGGACAGGACAGGACAAAAAGCAGGCGATGGGAGCACAGCAGCAGTCGTAGCAGCAGTCGTCCAACTTCTTTTTGGGCCGCCTGTCGGTCTGTGTCTGTGCTGCTCGAATTGTTGCTGGAGCCGGCGGTGGATCTGACGAAAGGGGACAGGGACAGACAGCGGCAGCGGGAGGAGAGCTTCGGGTTGCAACGCCGAGAACTGCAAGCGGTGTGCTGCGTGCCTTTGGCTCTCGGCAGCGGAGTGCCGAGCTCTGGAGGGGATGAGGCCGGGAAGAGAGAAAAAAATGATCGGACCGGCAACCTGGTAGTACAGACTCCCTGGATCACAGAATGAAAGACAAGAAAGGAGCCGTGTAGCAGGCAAAAGACGGCAGTCCGTAAAGTAACTATAACGCTACCAAGGGGCAACTTTGTTGAACGAAGGTTGTCAAGTCCCTGGGTTGTCGACAAGACACGCAACAATGAAAAGAAACGAAGGAGTGGACAAGACGGCAGCGGAACCCCAGTTCAACCCCAGTCCACATCTTCTTGGCAACCCCCCAAACCCAAAGCGTTTGTCCCTTTGCCCCCTTCGACCCCCTGGAAGGCTTCAGGGCCCGGGCCTGGCATTTCTGGGATGGCTGCAGGTGCGTCGAGGCCAGAGCCGGGGTGCATCGAGCTGAACTTCAAGGAAATGCATTTCTTCGGTCAACCATCATCAAATCATGACTGGCCTTCAACCTGAACAGCAAACGACTCTCCCTCGGGCCAGCCGATAGAAGTGATCACCTCAACTACTGTGTAGGTACATACCTACCTCCCCCCCTAGTCAACCACTCCTTATCCCATGGGGCCTTCTCTGTTTGCAGCTCCCGGTCATCACGGGACTGGGACCTTGTGGATCCCATCAGCGCCAATCCAGCATGGTTCGTCGCTGGGGAAAACGGCAAGATTGGGGACGCTGAATTCCCGGGGACACATGACGGCTTCAACAAGCCCTGAGCCTGGCCCGGACTCCATAGTTAAGTCTTCTACCAGAGCTTCGATGGGGGACCTGTCCGTGCTGAGGACTTATCCTTCGTTCTTCGGCTACCTGAGCGTAAGGGGCAAGGTAGGTCATAGAGTGAGAAATCCCCATCATAAACATCTGATCCCAGGTTGAACTAAATTATTTCTCCCTGTCGGGGGATCGTTGTGTTAAAGACGAGTCTCAAATGTGTTGTTGGTTTTGTAAAGCCCCAAATGGCACAAGCGGGCTCGAGCACTCCCATACCTCCAACACCATGGAAGTCAACCATCAGCAAAAAGCTACTACATATCCATTATCGACAACAACTATTCCCGCCATTCTCTTGCTCTCTCGGTTTCTGGTCATGGTTAAGATGGAAGAGAGAGCTGACAATCCTGAGCGGGGAAACTCCTTGTCAACACTTTGATGGAAATGTCAACCCCGCTCTCGACGCTCACAGCGGTGATGACGATGGTGGGGCCTGGGATTTGGAAGCCTCCTTAGAACAGGAGCTAGAGTGAGGGGTAGCCGTCGTCTAGTCGTACCTACTATAGACTAGATACTCATTGGTATCCAGTTCGTTCCTATCTTATCTCTCTCGGCGACTTGTGGATTCCAGACATATGAGTACTACTACGGAGTGTAGCGACCAAAGACCTGCCTAGGCACGGAAGCAAACCCATTCTGCTCTGCTCTGTAAGAACGTGCCTGATACTTGATTTGCTGCCGCACATATCTCACTCCGGCTAGATTTTACCTACGCACAGTAGTATTTCCTCCAATGCTCCCTGGTGCCACCGGAGATCCAAAGTCCGTGGCTTAAAGGGTCCTCCTGACTGGTCAAACCTCCCCGAAGGTTCGTCCTTTGTGGCAACCCCCCCGGCTTGTGGCGTCAACATGCAAAATCCGCAGAGCCACACCGTGACCGGGAGGCCGGTGGGTGGCGACGATGACCACCTCGGACTTGGTTCAAAAATGGTGGACCGAGAGCGAGAAGATAGACTATAGTAGGATGTAACATGTCTGATGCCGTCGTCGAGGAATTTCTGGACATGTGCTGACGGATGGCACGAGTACCCGAGATCCATCTCAAGTCTTCAACTCTCTCATGGAATAAAAGCTTCGTCAGTTTTCGCCTCTTCAACCTACGGCTTACTGTGTGCTTCTTTTCATTGTACCACCACCACCCTGATTTAGGTGGTGCGGGGCTTGTTCCAACGATAAGCGCGCCTCATGCTGCAAATTCCGTCTGCTCCCAAAGACGACAAATTTCTGGTTGGTCATACAAGACGGTACAAGTAAGGTGCTTGTCATTGTCAAATTACGCCCCCTACCTCCGTAGATCAGGTAGGCTCAGTCAACGTGACTAGCACCGACAAGACTTCCTTTACCTAGTTTCATGCTGTGCGACGGTCCCTGGCCGTGCCGAGTCCAAAAGACAATGTGATCGATGAGGGCAGGGCGGGGCTGTCGGAGAGATCTACGAATAGCTAGGTGATCACGTACTCTATCTCGGAATCCACCGTAATCACAAGCTGCGGTGAGGAGGTCGCTGAGCCCAACACTCCGGACGAAGGACCTACCTAGTCATCCGGTCTTGTCCATGCTTGGAGATGGAGTCCCCTCAGTTAGGCCGCAATCAGGAGCCAAAAGGGGGATGTTCCAGAGTTTCCATCACGCATCTTGGGTCCACTTGGGGAATGAACGGAGGACCAGGTTTGGAGGGATAATCGCGGTTAGGAGGACGGGCCGCAAAGTCTACCTAAGAACCACGAGTTGTGTGTAGGGCCCTGTCCCGAGCTTTGTGGAAGTCGTGTAAACACCCCGTTTTGTCTTGGAGAAAGTGTCAAAGGAGGTGGTTTGTCAATGAACCATCGATAAGAGCGGGAGAACATTGGAGACGAAGACATGGAACTTGTCGAGGAACTCTGACATCAACTGATGCTTTTGGATGAATTGTGCCTCTAACCGACCAGTTGCTGGCAGCTCTGGGAATCAGCTGTGGCTTGCACAGTGCGAGAGGGTCAAGCTCAAGTCCAAGTCTCACATGAATCATATGTAGGAGGGGACCAGAGTCTCCATCCGCAAACTGGACCGGGGGTGAAGCTACCAGATTGTGACAGCTGGAATGTTATTGAGTGTTAAGCTGTGTCCAGCAGCGTTGACGGCAATGATTGATTCAAAAGATTGTACTTACGGACAGGATGGTTGAAGGGATCGTACCAAAACAGCTTGAGAGTACGATCCCTCTATCCTCTTCGTGAAATTACCGAAGAATCTGCCTGCTCATCTATAATGTCAACCCACCAAGGATCGCCATTGCTACCATTGCCATTTGCAATGGCCACGTCATCATCACCGCCGACGCTGCGTTCTCCGTCAGGCTTGTTGTCTCCGTTGGGCTTCCCGTTGTTGCCGCAGCCGTGGGCGGCGACGTCAGATAGGCCGTTGCTTGGCTGTTGAGGCTCTTGGCCTTCTCCCCGTCGATGCGGATCGCGCACGCTTGCGTGATCCCCAACACGTCCAGCGGCAAGAGCTTCAAGGTGTATTGGTCAACGTCGAGCAGCTCGTTCGCGACGGCGCAGGTCGGGTTCGTCTCGTCCCTGCCAACGACGTCGACCAACGCAGCCGGCTCGGACATTTGAACGGCCTGTCGTCGCCGTTGTAGATGGTCGACTCAACCCCGGGTTCCACGATCACGTATCCATCCTCTCTGAGTCGCGCGTACCACTTGGGAGGGACCGGAAGGAAGGCGTGGTACTTGTCGCTGCGGGCGACGATGTCGGGCTCACCACAGCCCGAGACGCGGATGCGCCATTGGATGGTGACCCAGTCCCTGGGATTCTTGATTTCGTGGATCCAGGAGGTGACGTTCGTGGCGGCTACAAGGAAGAGCGGGGCCGAGGGGTCTTGGAGGGTCGAGGGGTCCGGAATTGCGAACGAGCCGTTGTCCACGGAATAACCATAGAGGGTGTAGCCCGTGCTGAAAACCGTCGGGTGCAAATTCCACTCGAGCGTGACGCTAAGGCCCAGGGAGTGAAGATTCGTGACGTTGTGGACGGCGAAGACAATGGGTAAAACGTCGGTTTGGTTACACGAGAGATTGTTGTCCGGGTATGTAATGTCGAGCTCAAATGGGTTCTAGAGTGTCGGCGTGGCCTTGGGTGAACTGGGCTTGATCGTCCTCGCCAGCGACGTTGTGGTTGATTGTTCGATCTGCTCGGCCACCACGAAGGCCGTGGAGGCGGCAGAGAGCAAGAAGGAGAGTCTCATTTTATGTACGAACGAGTGGACTGGTTTAGATCAAGAAACGAATGGACGGCGACAAAGAGTACGCGCCTGGACTCTCTAACATACAACAGGGTGAGCAGTTGGGGCCATATCTCCTTTTGTATTCAATAGTTTTGTTTTCACATGTTCCTGTTCTATATCTGGAGTCAACAACATGGGTCGGCCCATTCCCGTCCCTCCCCTGGTTTTGGATGCATATTGGTGGGTGTGATATCGCCCGGGTATCCCACCCGTGGATCACTAGCGTTCGGTCATGTGTCCTACTCATCTCTCTCTCAAGCAATACAGAGTAGGATGTGATTCTGAGGGATAAAAAAAAGCCCCCGAACACTTTTAGGCATTCTGTTGTGACCCGGACTATTTACACCAATGCAACTGAAAAGTTGATAGATTGTTGTGTTGTTGGAAGAAGAGGTTAGGTGAATCCCTGTTCAGAGATCGAAGCACTAACAACCAACAAGACTCGATGATCATCAGGTCACATTTCCGTCGAGTTTCGCTGCAACCTTGCTGCATGAGCTGGTTGACCACCCCACCTGGGACTCATCGCCGGACAGAAGTGGTAACCAGAACCTGTGACTTGACGGACTTGGAAAATCCGGCATTCGAACAAGACGGAAGCGGTGTTGAAGGGAATTTGAGCCATCGAAGGTGACCGGACGTTATAGTTGAGGTGGACCAGGCCCATCCGGTTCGACACCCTGGAACCTATTGGGCTCACAGTCTCGTGATTTCGGTAGAGAGTCGAACAGCCTAGCATTGGTTGATGAGAGGTGGTTCTTGATTGCCACCGCTTGATGGTGAGGGAAATAGCGAAATAAGGATTTCCCATGACCTGCTACGCCATGTTGGCATTCAATGCTGGCTTCCAGGTTGACAGTCACGCCAGACGCCCACCGACACACACCGTTCATGGTTCAGCAGGGAACCTCGTGACAGGACCTCGAAATTTTCCGGACAAACATGATGACTGACGACGTTGGACGATAACAGTCACCGGCGTTTCCACTTGGCATGTTGGCCTGTTTTAGTACGGAGTAGGTATGAGGTAAAGGTGCAGATTCGGATGTCATGGTTCATTCACTACCTACGTTCCCAGCAAGCCCGGCGCATCGATGCAAGCTCCCAGGGAGCCCTAGCTCCCGTCCCGTCCCGCCGCTTCCAGGATGCTTCCATCGAAAGGTGCTCGTTGTGGTGTCCACGGTGTGTCCACGGGGTGTCCACGACGCTGGTTGCGTGTGCTGGCGCTGCAGACCGACACAGTTGGCTCACAGCGAGAGGCTGCCGAGGGCAAATGGCTGCTAAATCGGGCACAGGATTGGACTTCCTTTCCGAGAACGTGCGGTCTTGAGACATGGGGCGCTGACGGTGTGGTTGGTGGGTTGCCGCCTGCCATGACGGATGTGGGCGGATGCGGGCGGCTCTGAACGCTGCCATTGCCGTCTCACACAGTGCTGGCAAACCCACCACCCACAAGCGCACTGTGCAGCCTTCTCCTCCCGCTCGACCTCCATTGGCCGCATTGGCCGCATTTGGGACCCAGGAAAGATGCCCAGGCCGGCCAGCAGCTGGGCAGAAAGGGCGCGCCATGGGGCCCCGGCTGCGCCTGACTGGGCTCCTCAGGTGGGAGTCGGGCTGGCTGGCGGCCCAAACACAAAGTCCTGGTCCCCTTTCTCGCTGCTTTTCTCCTTCTTTCCCACTTTCCCCTCCGCCCATCCGCTCTCCGTCTCGATTCCAACGACCAGGGAGAGAAAAAGAAAAACATCCCAAACTCACAACCATCGCGAGGGGTAGGTAAAAAAAAAACCTCACAGCTTTTCGTTTGCCTTTTTTGCACTTCAAGTTTTCACTCGATTTCCGGTTTTCTGACGCAGCATTCTCTTCCCGCACAGTGATCCATCCCATCTGGCTCGCCACTCTCAACCCCGAAACCTGAACCTGACCAACACCCAACTCCCAATCTTCCGTCTTCCGACCGCCCGGAGCCTTCGAGCACCTTCGGCATCTCAACACCTCAACAACTCGAGAGACCACCCTACCACGGGCCAGCTTGTTCAGGTACGTTGTGTCGGAGCATCCATCTCGCCATTGCCGCAACCTTACCGCTTGATTATTTTTTTTTGTTTTCCGCTCGGTCCTCACCGGACTGGCCGACGGGGAGTCTCCAGGCCTCTGTCGTCTCAGCCGCGAGCCGCGGGTGTTTCTTGGCAAACTGGGCCAAAAGGGAGTCAATGCCTCAGCCCTCACCGCCACCCCGTTCAGGCCCCAGGCTTTCTCTAACAACCCCCCCGTCCTCCACCAAACCCCATCTCATCGTCTCGTCTTCATCCCCCATCAACAACAGACTTGAACCCCGCTATCCTCTCACAGTGCAACTAACTCGTTAACCGATAGCCTCTCCATCTTCGCACTTACATCCAGCACTACTATCTCACGGGTTGAACCCGCACAACCGCCAAGATGACGACGATGGTAAGATTTCTCCAACTTCCTCTCCAACATCGGTCTCCTTGCCGTCGTCGGTCACATTTGCTGACGTTCAATATCTAGGACCTTCGTGTCGGCAACAAATACCGGATCGGTCGCAAGATCGGTTCCGGTTCGTTCGGTGATATCTACCTCGGCACCAACATCATCTCGGGCGAAGAGATCGCCATCAAGCTCGAGAGCGTCAAGGCCAAGCATCCCCAGCTCGAGTATGAGGCTCGCGTCTACAAGTCCCTCGCCGGCGGTGTCGGCATTCCCTTCGTCCGCTGGTTCGGTACCGAGTGCGACTACAATGCCATGGTTTTGGATCTGCTCGGCCCCAGCCTTGAGGACCTGTTCAACTTCTGCAACCGCAAGTTCTCGCTGAAGACGGTCCTTCTGCTGGCCGACCAGCTCATCTCGCGCATCGAGTACATCCATGCCAAGTCGTTCATCCACCGCGATATCAAGCCCGACAACTTCCTCATGGGCATCGGCAAGCGCGGCAACCAGGTCAACGTCATCGATTTCGGTCTCGCCAAGAAGTACCGCGACCCCAAGACGCACTTCCACATCCCCTACAGGGAGAACAAGAACCTGACGGGCACTGCCCGCTACGCCTCCATCAACACCCACCTGGGTGTCGAGCAATCCCGCCGTGACGACATGGAGTCCCTTGGCTACGTCATGCTCTACTTCTGCCGCGGCTCTCTCCCCTGGCAGGGACTCAAGGCTGCCACCAAGAAGCAGAAGTACGACCGCATCATGGAGAAGAAGATGACGACTCCCACCGACGTGCTCTGCCGCGGTTTCCCGAACGAGTTTGCCATCTACCTGAACTACACGCGGTCGCTTCGTTTTGACGATAAGCCCGACTACAGCTACCTGCGTAAGATCTTCAGGGATCTGTTCGTCCGGGAAGGCTTCCAGTACGACTATGTCTTCGACTGGACCGTCTACAAGTACCAGAAGAACGCCCAGGCCATCCAGCAGGCCGCCGGCAACCAGCAGGGCCAGCCCGGCCAGCAGGACCAGAAGGATCAGCAGCAGCGCAAGGACCAGCAGGCGGCTCTGCCCCGCGCCACCCGCAAGGCAATCACGGGCGATATTCCGGACCCCAGCCGCCCCGTCCCCGGAAGCGACAGGATGTGAGTGACTCGTCAAAAGCCTAGCCCAAGACAATAGCATTCCTAGTAGTAAGGAATCATTATTTCCTTCGAGTTTGCTGTGCTCGTCATACGCTCTTCGAAGGCGAAATGGCTGACCGAATGCTAATCAGTCTCCGATAAACAGGCTGCGTTCCGCTGCCAAGGCTCAGGGTGCCGCTCCGGGATACTATCCCCCCAATCAGTAAACCGGCTGGCGGACTTGAGTCGTGGTTGGTACCGCAACTCGGATCTTGACGCCTATCTCCCTGGGCTGTTTGATGTTGTTTCTCGTTGACTGGACGGGCCCGGCCGCCCCCTACTCTCCCCCCTGTCCCACATCGAAGCGGCTTCGCCATGAGCATCCGGATTGTTCTCGCGCCGCGGCGCCTTCGTTGTTTATCCCCGGGACCCAGACCAGCATCGATTCACGGACACACGCCCTTCAACACCACGACACCACCATCTCGAGATTGTCACTGTTTTCGTTTTCTTGTTTTCTGGGGTCATCATTTCCTTCAAAATCTTGGGATCTCTGCTCCATGAATTTTATCTGGCTCGGCTGATGTTTCGACCTGGCTTGCCGTCTGGCGTGCTGGCCTTTGGCTGGTTGCCCGGCTGGTTTGGGCAGGGTGAACAATCTCCCGAACGGCATGTCCGGCACTTCGAGCCATCGGAGTGTCGTCTGGAGAGGGGAGGAGCTGTGGTTCGTCAGGGCAGCTCCCCCGTCGTGTCGCAGCAAGGGTCGAGAGCAACGATCGGCGATGAATCGGGAGGCCTGGGGCACGCGCCGGTTGTCTAGGCAGCCGCTCCCCTGGTTTCTCGGTCAAGGGATTTGATGACTAGCACCCCATCGTCAACAGCACATCTCTCTCGGAGCACTCTGTTTTGTGTTTTTTTTTCTTGTTCTTTTCCTTTCTGTTGGTTGTTCTGCATTTCGTTCTCGCAGTATCTTGCCCTTTCACCGCGCACCGGGTATCGCTTGTGGGGAGGTAAAGGGGACGAAGCGATTTCCTTGTGTCTTTCCTGGTTTCTCGCTTACACAGGACGACGGGATAATGGGCGGGCAGGCAGGGTTGCCTTGGTTCATCTCGGCCGTGGATTGTGATACAGGCACTGGTCTGTTCTGGTCAAGACTCACAACCACGACGGGGATGCCAATCACCTGATGGGATATCAGCCACAGCTATTGTTGTTGCCTGGGTCCAGGGCGGAATGGTCTGGGGGGATAAAAGGTCTGTTCAGCTGGTACGGATGGATGGAGAAGGAAGCATTCACCCAGGGCTGACCGTGGGGGCGGCAGCTGATGGATGTGTGTTTTCTCTTTCCAGGCAACAATATTTCCCTTATCCTCTCTCTCTTCGGGGCAGCTTCGCGAGGACACGGATGCACCGGACTAGGTCGATATGGCTCGGTCATCAGGATGACATCGGTACCTGGCGGGAGAAGAGGCAGTGGGAGAAGCATTCCAGGATTTGCCGGCGGCCTTGGGTTATTATGTCATGGGTTCAGGCAGCACAGGGACACACTTGACATTCTGCGGTTTTGGCTTGTGGTATGACTTGGAGTCCAGGGTGACGGGTAGCGCAGGCTTGCCAGAGCACAAAAATCCCAGGTAGTCGCTCATTAATACATGGTGTCGTGTGTTTTACTTTACGCCTTGTTGGTGACTTTGAGCGCGAGTGTTGTGTGTCATACTCCAGAACAATATCGTCACATGGTCTTGTTCACCCGCCTCGGACTGTGGGTGGGTGAAAAGACAGAGGGAGTGTGATGTGCTCAGGCACAGCCATGAGGACCGACCTGACCGTGTTCCTTTTTGGATGCACACCAAGGGAGGCTGAGCACATAAGCTCCCGCCCTCCCCCGCCGCCTCCGCTTTCTTCTTGGGTTCCGAAACCCCAGATGACCTCTATCTAGGCAACCCATCGGGTCTGGACCCGTCCGTATGGCCCATGTCCACGAGATGCGGGGGAATGATATTGGATCCCAAGCTGACATGATGGAGTCCTAGGGTGTCTAGGGCTTCCAAAGGCATGGGGAGCTGATGAGGTATAATAAGATGGCTTCCGTCTCGGTACCTACCCGAGGTTGGGAAGCGTTATGTTTTGTTTCCATTCCAGGTTTGCAACTTACAGCTGCGAGGTTGATACTGCGAGTAATATTCCGAGCTTTCAGCTGACTGAACTTGAATGTGCGTTTCCGCCCCTCCTCACCCTCTCCGAGTTGATGCTGCTTGCTGCAGCCCAGCCCAGCCCAGCCCAGGCCATAACTGACTGAACATTTCAGCGATACTTTGTTACCTGACCTTACCTCACCGTGGTGCAAGTTTTCAGGCGGCAAATCGTCAAGAAAACTCTCGGCGATCGCATATACGGTTGTTTACGTAACTCAACTAAAGCTTGGCAGCAGTCCTTTTTGAGGGGTTGTTGGTTGTGAGGTCGTGTTTCTTGGGCTTCTTACAGAGTGCTAATCCTCGGGTACCTTACCTAGCCGCACTCAGGTCGACTCTTCGCGGATCTTATCGTCATAACTGTCTGGCCCTACCACGAACGGACGGATTCCTGTTTCCGTTCCTCAAGACAGCCCAGCCGGACCCGATGCAAGCGCCCACCCCCATCTGACGGCCTCCAACCTTGAAGTCGGCCTAATCCCGGTCCAGGCCTAGTTGTCACTCACAAAATGCCGAAACCTGCGTCAGGAACAACGTCCACCGCTGCGTCCACAACAGCACCTTCATCCTCAACAGCAGCAGCCAACCCCAAGAGCAACGACATGGCGCCGCTGCTGTCCACCCTCGATGTCTTTATCCTCACCTTCAATTGCGCAAAGACGCTGATCGAACCCAATGTTTTTGCCGCGCATCTGCATGGCGCCTTGACCCATCGGAATACGAGCGGCAGCGAATTGCCTGACTTGGTTGTTTTGTAAGTTTAAGTTCACACCTTTTTTGATCGGTCTTGATTGAAAGATGTGAGATGAACTGCCACTCATATCCTAGCAACCCTTGACCACCAAGAGACTATCCAATCCATTCCACACACGCTGCATATCCAAGTAGTTACACGTGCTTATGAAACCCATTCTTACTCACGTACAAATATAGTTCCCTCCAAGAGATTGCGCCCCTTTCCTACTCCTTCATCGGTTCTTACTTTCTCAGCCCATACTATGCCCGCTTCAGCGAGGCGCTCAATTTGGCATCCTCCTGGGCTCTAGGGAATGGCGACCCCCCAGCGACGGCGTCATCATCATCCCCGCCCGATGCTGCCACAACCGCCGCTGGGACCAGGAGGCGCGCAGCCTCCAGCCCGTCTCCCTACACCCTCGTTCGCGCCAAAAACGTCGGAATGACAGCCATGCTCTTGTATGCCCGTGATCCATCCGCCGTCACAGCAATTGCGGAAGCCGAGTGTGGCTTCGGCGCCGCGGACATGGGCAACAAGGGTGCCGTCGGGCTGAGGGTGACGTGGAGAGACGGCAGGTCATCATCATCATCATCATCGTCAGCCGGGCGGCAGGGGCCGTCCAAATCCACCGAACTCACCTTTGTCGCGGCCCATCTGGCAGCCATGGAGTGGAATCTCAAAAAGCGCAACGACAACTGGCGGAGCATCGCCTCGGCCCTGACGTTCGCGAATCCGAGGGATATTCTCCCGGCAGAGATCTGGCCAGAGCAGCCTCCCGAGCCGATGCCGGATCGGTCTGGGGCTGGAGATAACCACCCGCCTCCGAAGAAGAAAAAGAAGATTATGAGGTTGCCGACGGGGGATAGCCCCGATCCTAGTGAGGAGGAGGAACCACTCGTTAATGACGACGATGAGACCGCGTCTGAGAGCGACGCCGGGGACCAAGGGGAGGAAACGGACACCCATCCTCTCCTTCACATCCGCCGGTCCGAAGGCTCACCGGCGCTAACGCCATCCCAAACCGCCGCCCTGCACGCCCTATCCATCTACAAACCCACCACCCACCTCTTCGTGGCAGGCGATCTCAACTACCGCATCGGCAGCCGCACCCCTCCTCCCGGCGCCGCATTCCCGTCCTTTGACCCTCGCGCGCCAGCAGAGCGACAGTTCGCAGCGTTTTTGCCCCGCGACCAGCTGACGAGGGAACGCACGGCCGGGCGGACCTTGCACGGCTTGAGCGAGGCCGAGGTGAAGTTTGGACCGACGTATAAGTTTGACGTTCTGGACTCGTGGCCGGACGAGGAAGAGGGGCAGGAAGGGGAGGATGGGCAAGGGCAACGATGGACGCAAAGCGGCGAGGTGATGAGACAGCCGCAGAACGGGCTGGAGGCTGTCCCGTGGCGGTTTGCCCCGCACCGCTGGCCCGGGTGGTGCGATAGAGTTTTGTATTGGGAGGTGCCGCGGTGGGTTGGGGAACGGGTAGGACGAGACGGAGTGAAGGTGGAGGTGCTCGAGTATGATGCCCTTCCGTTGATGAAGACGAGCGATCATCGGGCGGTTTACTTCCGCGCGCGGGTCCCCGTGTTGTCGGAGGAGGAGTTCAGTCCGCCGGAGGAGCTTCTTGAGCTGCAGCAGGACGGCGCAGCCGCGTCGACATCGTCGTCGGTATCGTCTGCCGTAACGGAAGAAGAACGACCCCGCCTCCGCCTGCCGATACCCATAGACGTTCACGCCTGGGAACGGCGCGCCGTCGCGAGGAGGAAGGAGGTGGTGGTGGGCTGGTCGGCGATGGTCTGGAGCACGCGCGAGGGCGCGGCGGCCATGGGGACGGCGCTGGCCGTCGGTGCTGTTGGGTGGTGGGTGTGGAAGGCTTGGTTTTAGGGGAGGGAATTGTCACAGTTGGGCGGCGTGGTTGAAGTGGGTTTGTTTGGTTGTGCATGACATTGTGCATTTCAGGTTTGTGGGGTTTTCCTAGTAGAAGTGGTCAAGGTGAACACGGTTTTGGGCAGACGCTGATGGTGGCCGTTGAGGGGGGGTTAGTTAGACATACATGGCCGGATCTTATCTAGACTTTCAAGAATTATTACACCTTGATATAGTCCCATCTCTCATTTCCAAACTTGAGCAAGGTAGGTGGGTGCTAAACAATAGGTACATAACAGTCTGTTTCCACCAACCTTCATCCTTCATTCCATCACAAATCCTTCACCTCTTCCGGCGCTTCCTCCTTCTCTTGCTCGCCATCGCCGTTCACATACGGCGCCAACCTCCTCTTTAGCTCTTCAACACTCATCTCTCCATCACCATCATCCTCCTTACCGTGCTCACCATGATGATGCTCACACGGCGGGATCAAAACCCGGTCGACGACCTGAATCACGCCGTCATCGGCCGGCCCATCGCGCACCAAAACGCGCGTGAACCCGTTGACGACCAGCGAGACAAAGTTGCCGTGGGCACCCCAGGTCTTGACGTCCACGCTCACCGGTTTGTTGTGCAGGAGAGTGGGGAGGTCGATGTGCCAATATCTTCTTCTTCCTCCTTCTGTACCGTAGCTGCGGCGCGTGGAGAAGTCAGTTTGTTGTTGCTTGTCGTCATCCCCATCGTCATGATCATGATCATGATGATCCCATCTGCCTCGGTAGTATGCGTCCGAGTAAACGGTTTCGTTCAAAACGACGTGATAGCGCACCAGTGCCTCCAGATACTTCTTCCCGTGCGGGGAGAAGAGGAAGGCGTTGGCCCGCCACCCAAGCCGCGCCCAGGCGTGGTTGGTGGGCGCGAAGAGGGTTGCGCCGCCCGCGCGGGGAAGGGCGGCGTGGTGGTGATGGTGGTCATCGTCGCCGTCATGGTCGTGATCGTCGTCGCCCCCGCCATTCTTGTGTTCATGGTCATGGTCTCCGTCATGGTCTCCGTCATGATCATGATCATCATCATGATGGTGATGATGATCCGAGTCCAACAAGCCCGCCACGCCCGTCCTCTCCAGCGCCAGCGCAAAGGTGCTAAACGCACTCGGCAAGGCGCGGACTAGGGTGATTTGCCCCGGCGGCGGGACTAGCGGCAGCGAGAGGGCGTGGACGAAGCCGTTCCTGGCGCGAATGTCGCCGTGGATGACACGTGAATGGAAGTTGAGATAAGTGCGGCGCAGGAATGGGGTGGAGAAGGAGCGAATGCGTTGGGGTTGGTCGTGGTGCTCCCGCCGGCGGTGAGAGCTGCTGCTGCCGCAGGAGGAAGAAGAGGAATCCTCGGGAGCTAAGGCGGGCGGGTGTAAGAGGGTTGGGATGGTCCGGCTGTGGTGGACGCGGCAGAGTGGGTAGAGGGATGGGGCGAGGTGGTACTTGAGGACGGAGAGGAGGAAGGAGTTGCTGGGTGGAGGATGGTGGTGGTGGTGATGGCCGTGGTGGATGCGGTCGATGGCATCATTGGTAGGGACAAAAAGGGTGTAGTTGTTCTCCGTGTCTTGAAGTATCTTCTTGATATCGTCGTGCTCGTCGACTAGGGCGGCGAACTTAGAGGTGTGCGGACAGGACTTGATGAGGTCGTAGATGGTCTTGTCCCGGTGGTCGCGGTGGTCGTGGTGGCCATGGTCGCCGCCGGGCAGAGGGAGGAAGTTGCCAAAGTCTCTGCCATTGGCAATAGTGTTGTCGATGGGAGACAGGAACGCCTTGGGGTCCGACAGAGTGTCCCACCAGGCCTGGACGGCGTTCTGCTCATCCTGAGCATGATCCTGCACAAAGAACTGTTTCTGCTTTTCGAGAGAAGGGAGGAGAGCAGACGCAGCAGCTTCCGCGCCCAGCAAGAGAGCTAGAGTCAGCCTCATCGTCAATCACTCAGTCATGGATATCAGGGACGTGTTGGAGAAGTGTCTAGATAGTAATGCCACATAAGGCCTAGTAGTTGATGAACTTGATGGGCTGACGACGGGAGGGCAAGGTCTCTAGTTCAGGGAGAGAGGACTCTGCTTCCTATAAATCAAGTTATGAATGCTTTGAGATATATTCCATCCTCGTACAAGTCAGACATATCGAACCCCTCCTTCCCCTCAGTCAGCGTCATCGTCTGCTCATCAGGAAGAGCATGATTGGTCATGATAGAACCATGATGCTCGTCTCCAAGCAAAGCTTTTTGTCTGTTGCTGCTGACGACCAGCAGAAGACTGGACAATGTCGTCATCGTGCCGTTGTTATATGGGCCAGACCTTGTCAGCCCGCGCCGAGTGGGTCAGCGGCCGGATATCAACGATCGCCAGCCAGGGATGGGGTTTGCTCCGGTGGCCGAGGGGGAGAAGAGAAAAAGGAAACGGGTCAGTCACAGGCGAGTGGCCGGTTCCAAGCCAGTCTACCTTGAAATGGCTGTGTATTGTTTTTTATGGCCTGATATCAGCATGCCTCATGACTACTCGTACACTCGTAGGACTTGGAAATATCCAGGGTGCAGCCCAGGAAATACTGTGTAAGGCGGCAGTGGGTGACAACAACAAGAGGGGCATCAGGATGAAAGAATTCACACTGTTCTGGACACTGTACAAACAAGTACACAGTAGGTTGACATGGGATGAAACCGTCGATGCTGTTGTTTTCTGCATTGACAACAACATCAACGGCAGCATTCATAATGGCATCGGCCGACCAATCCATCGTCAAGGCCACAACGGGCCCTGCAGTGCCGACTCCTGTATGTACATACAAGCCTGTTGCTCGTCTTACTTGGCACCCCTTCATCCACATCTCTCATGCAAAACCTCCCACCTTTGACTGATACCAACCCATCTTCACCTGAGTCAATACCTCACTGACATACCCACCACACCACCTACCAGTCCTACGGACCCGGCGGGGCCTTCTCCTACACCACCTCGTGCACTATTCGCATCCGTGCCACGCCGCGCGAATGCCTTGACGCGGTCCTGGACACATCCTCCTGTATGTCTTCCTCTGACGCCCTCTCCCTCACTAATCCCCCCTTATCTTAAATCCATACCACTCACCCCTAAGCTTAGACCCTCAATGGAACCGCTTCTGTCGCCACGTAACCATCGATTCCCAACCACCATCCTCCTCTTCCACCAATGACATCACCACCAACCTGCAGCTGCAGATGGGCACGCACTTCACCTTCGACGTGCACATGAACCTCGGACCGGAGGAACCTGTCCTTCCCGTTACCAACGCCTCCGAGTCCCCAAAAGGCCAGGCCATCGCCCTGGAAGTCAGCGTCCTCGAGCCCATTTCCTCTGAAGGGGAAGAAGAAGGGCCTAGTCGCAACGGCTGGCGCATCGCTTGGCGCCAGCGGCCCGGCGCGGTGGTGCCTGCGTGGCTGTTGACGTCTGAGAGGGTGCATGAGTTTGTTGAAGTTTCTAGCGACGGGGGAGGAGTTGAGACGGAGTACACATGTTGGGAGACGTTTTATGGGCCGCTGGCGCCCGTCGTGAGGATGACAGTTGCCGGTAAGGTTCAGAGGGGGTTCGAGGTGTGGAGTAAAGGATTGAAGTGGTGGGTTGAAGAAGGGAAGGTGAAGAGCTGATGGGAGGGGGACTCTGGGGATGCCATGACAGGGAAAGAGGGAGGGAGGCATTTGGCTGTGGGTATATGATGATGGTTATTGTGTAATGATCCTGCGATGATGCTGGTAAGGCGTGTTTGGACTTTGGTCACGTCAGACTCAACTGCTCCCACATGTAAAGAGTACAATCACCTATCTCATTGTGCTTAAGCCCACCATCTGTTGTCCTATCCACGGCTACCTCACGATTCCCATCACCCTGACCCAAGGGTCTTGCAAGCCCACATCCTGAGGATTTCACTCCCTACACCGACTTCACAGTAGCCACAATCGGCTTATCACCAATCCAAGCAGTGACCTTTTCCCTGAAGACCACTTGGGCGGGATCCTCCTCGTCAAAGTACTTGAGGTCCTCGGGGCTGGCAAACACCGTCCGTCCGATGACGGTGTATCCTTGAGAACGCGGGTCGTCGAGGAGTTCCGAAGCTCGGGCTCTGAAAGTACGTGGGGGAGATGGTGTCAGGACTGGTTGGCATGGTTTGGGGACAAGCAAAAGGAGGCCGTGGATGATGCGGAAGAGAGAAAGAAAGAAGAGCGAGGAAGAGAGAGCCTTACTCGAGAATATAGGGTTTTCCGTTCTGCCGTGAATGAGTCCATGTTAGCCGTGGCCCCGAGCGAGCGTATCTTGGAGAGGTCGTACCTTGGAATTGGTCTCCGCCAGCGTCTTGTACGCCTCGATCAGCGCCTTTCGGTCCTCGGCATTGGGGACCTTGAAGAGAACGGCGCGAAAACTCTTGCCGCCCGACGGCGTGCTTGTTTCCGTGGCTCCGGCGGCGGTCATGATGATTGTTTGCTGTCTCGTTCTGTGTATGTGTGTTCTTTGCTTTGTGTCTTGGATTGTATCTGTGGATGGGAGGCTTGAGACACGACAATAGGAAGACGAAGAAGACAGGAAGCGCGCTTTAAATGATTTCCCTGACCTGCCTTCCTGTGACAAGATGCACCTGCTCTCCGCGTAGGACCGAGTGTTTACAAAAGGGACCCGTTCCGATGGATGATACGAGTACTCCCTCCGTCATGGAAGGAACAAAGTCCGATTTGATGTGACCTACCATTCTCCATGACTTCCTTGTCCAGGTCCTTGCTCAAATTGCAGGTACTATGCCGGAGGTATCCCACTCTTCTTCGTCACTGCCGTGTACTCAGTCCGGGGAACCGATAACATGTAAGCCGAAGCAGGAGTAGGAAACAGAGTGAGATACAACCGCCGCCGCCATGGACTACTGGCATGTCGGATCCATCTTCAACCCTCTTCCGTACTATACAACCGGTATAAGCACTTATTGTTCCAAAATTGGTATCTGAATTAAGACGGAGTCCGTAGCCGGCATTGGGGTTGGTGGGGATGTCCGGCCGGACTTGAAGGATGACGATGACGACGCCTCAGTGTGACACAGGTAGGTAGCTACTTAACCAAATAATCGGGACGCGCTCACGCGGTTAATTAAGCTCTTAAAGCGAACAAAACAAAAGAACATTAAGATGACAGAGTACAGATAATATAAACTATACATCAGATATACATGCGCAAATCCAGGAAGGGGGTATACTCGCTCAAGACAACACCAACCAAACCAGACCAGAAACCGACCAACGAACTAACCACCGTAGCAACCCGAAAACCAAGCTCCTGTGCATGCAGACCCCATGATAAAAATACATTCCACTCTCCCCCAACTTTCTCATGTCCATAAATTCCCTGCCGTTGCCGTGCAAATGCTCTCTACCTTTGCGTTTCTGTCCCAAGCCGTCTGACAACATCCCAACCATAATTAAACACCAAGTTACTCCTCTTCCGTAATTATCCTTTCAAAACACTTTTGTTATCCTGCGCTCTCTTCTTCTGTTTCACCCAGCAATGGATTATCTGACGTGAGCAGAGGACAGGGAAAAGAAAAATATAATAAGAATGCGGCAAAAGCTCACCGGCTAGCCACCTCTCTCGGTGAGAGATGGGTAGCCGATTACGAAACCCCCCTTGGGGAGTTTACTTCGGGTGTGTCCCCCCAGAACCTGGGGGGTGGGTATTCGGCCTTCGAGGCATACGCGGCTTTTGGTTTTGAGAAACCCCAGAGTGGGTGCCCGATGTGTGAGTCGAACTCATGAGCTCTTCTTCACACATCAGACTCCAGGGTAACGAAGGCAGTTTTCACAGTTATGGACCGTCGAAAACAACACCCCTCAAGGCCTGCTCATATACCCCCCACCGGGTACCTTCAGGACCAGAACCCGCCTGGCCCTTCTTCTTCCGCGCCCGCAACGCAACCGTGAGAAGTACCGCTTGCAACTCATCCATCCCACCACCCTCCTCCCCAATCGCCTACCCTCTCGCCTCAATCACGCAAGACGACCCTCCCCCCACCCTTGCCATAACGTCCCTCATCATCTCCACCAACTCTGGCATGCGATACGGCTTGACAAGCACGTCGTCGCACCCGGCCTGGCGGGCCTCCACAATCTGCTCCAGTCTCGCGTTGGCGCTGACGGCGATGATGGGGATGCGTCCGCCCTTGATTTTGCCGTGTGCTTCCAGCTCCCGGATCCGCCGCGTGCACGTGAGCCCGTCTTGGATCGGCATTTCGATGTCCATGAGGATGATGCTCAGCGGAAACGGTGGAGGGGGTTGGTTGGTTTGGCGTTGCGGGGGGCCGTTGGATGAGGAGGAGGTGGGGTGTTTGTTGATGTTCTGTTCGCCAGCAGCTGTGTTGCTGCTGTTGTCGTCGTCATGGGAAGTAGTAGGTTTCTCATTTGTTTCAACCACGGTCGTAGTCCCGGCACCACTTTTGTCCTCCCCAACCCCATTCACCTTCCCGCCATTCACTCCCACAGCTTTCCCACCATCATCGAATCGGTCACTCCGCCTCAGCTTCTCTAGCGCCTCGACACCGTGGTTAGCCACATCCACAGTAAACCCTAAACTGGACAGCCCGCGGCGCGTGATCTGCTGGTTGATCAGATTATCCTCCACGATAAGTACGCCTCTGATCAGTGGACCCTGCTCATCTGTCGTGGACTCCGAAGAGTGCCTTGATCTCAGGGTGGCCTGGCTGAGGGACCGGTACGGAACCGTATGACTCCCCGATGAAGCGACCGAGTTGCATGAACCGCCAGTGGAGGTCGAGGCTCCGTTTGTTTTCGCTTTCCCATTCCCGTTCTCGACGCTCGACGCAATCGAGTTGTTATTATTGTTGCTGGCATTGCCGCCAATGTTGACGCTGTGGACGCTGGAGTTGCTGCTGCCGGGGCCGCTGTTCAAGGTGCCATAGGAGAAGCTTATCGACCCTCGCTTGAGACTTCCTCGAGGACTGAAGCTCATCGGGCTCGAGCGCAACCCGGGAAGGGGGGAAAACTCATCCTCCTCGCAAGCCCGACTGAGAGCATCCGCCTCGCGCACTGCTTCCTCGGTTGGGCGGTACGCCTCGATGTAGAACGCAAAGGTGCTTCCCACCCCCGGCTTGCTGGCAACCCCTATTGCTCCATTTTGCAACTCGGTCAGGCGGCGACTGATGAACAACCCCAGTCCCGAACCGCCATACTTAACGTGCGTACGGCTCGATGCTTGAACAAAGCGTTGAAACAACGTCTTCTTTTCGTCCTCCGTCAAACCTTCGCCCGTATCCTCGACCTCAAACATCAAGTACACAGGATTCGCACGGTTGGCGGGCACTGGCTGCTGTTGTTCCTCCTTGAGATCGTCATGGCGACATTGCTTGGCGACATCAGGTAAAGGCTCCGAACGTGGGATGAACGAAACTTTACTGCTGGCTTCGGTAGGGCGCGTCAAGCTCGCGCGGACAGCGACAGTCACGTTGCGCGTAGGGCCCGTCTTGGTAAATTTGAGGGCGTTGGTCAGCAGGTTGATGAGGACCTGCTTGAGACGCGATGGGTCAAGCTCGAGGTACTTGATACCCAGCTCGTAGTAGCACGGATCAACCACCATGCTGAGGTTGATGTCGACACGGCGGGCCTCGACTTCGAACATCCTCAGCGCTTCCTTGACCATCTTGATGGGATCAACTGTGACACGTGTGATTGAGATGAGACTTGAATCGAGCTTGGACATAGTGAGGATGTCGTCGACGATGCGCTTCTGGTGCTGGGCGCAAGTGACGATGGTTTCGGCGTTGTCGATACCGCTTTCAACGAGTTCTCGCACCTCGGCAACCCAGCCGTCGTCAACAGCGGCAATACCTCCTCCAGCGGCAGGTATGGCGCTGATACCCTCGTCGCCGAGAAGCTCTTGTACACGCGAAAGGGTGGCCGTGATAGCGTCGGCGCAGTGAAGGATCGCGCTCAAGGGATTCCGCATTTCGTGTGATGTCATGTCGATGAAGTTCTCCTGTTGGCGTTTGGACTCGATGGCCTCGTTCTTGCGCTGCATCTCCGAGTCGAGCTGCCACTTTTGCAGCGATACGTCATTCAAGCAGCCCGTGAAGCTCTTGATGTTTCCATCGGAGCCGCGCTCGGGAATCATGGTGGCTTGAACAATCCGAGGGACCGTGACTTTACGGCCGGAGACGTCGTCTGCAGTCCAGGTGGAAGTGAGCCGGACCTCAACGTTCTGCATCACACCATCCTCCACAAGTTTCTTGAGCTTTTCAATCAACAGCGGGTAGTCCTCCTTGAAGACGCATACCTCCCATGGCCTGACTTCGACAACAGCCGGGTCGACCTTGGGAAGACCGCACATCTCGAAGAAGACGTTATTTGCGCTCAGCAGGCGACCGTTGAGGTCCATGTCGTACATGCCTACTGTAGCAATCTCGGCCATGCGTTTGAGGTTCTGGGCCTGCTGGGCGCGCCTCATGGCTTCTTCCGCCGTGTGTTTACTTGGCATTGTCAGCGCGGTCCCCCGTTGCTGGAGTAGTCACGGTTGGAGATAATGACTTACTGGGTCGTGACATCAGTAAGGCACGTTAGCACACGGACAAGACTTCCATCGGGGCCATATTCGGCACGGGCGGTGGCCAAGACGTGGCGCTCCATGCGGTCCTGGGGAGATATTAAATCCAGATGAGCCTTATCAAAGCTCGTGGTGGTAAGTTTATCCTGGCGGCTGGAGTGAGAATCGGCTGCAGAGTGATTATGGAGAGGCTTGACACGGAATTCGAACTGGACGTTGCCGCTCGACTTGAGCTTTTCAAACTGGGAGGAGACGAGATCATGGTCCTCGTCCTTCACGCACGACAGGAAAGCTTGGATTGAGATGGGGCCTGTCCCAGGAGGGTGACCAGTTATTTTGTACCAGGCGTCGTTGGCGTACGTGATGGTGCCGTGTTTGTCGCCGAAGCACATGCCGACGGGAACGAACTCGGCGACGGCCTCGAACATCTGAATCGATTCGGTGGCTTCCCTGGTCTGGACCTCGAGTTTCTCCTTGAGCATGGCCTGGTCGAAGGCGGCCTGCTCAGCAGCCGTGCGGCCGCGACGGGCTTCTTCCTCAAGCAGCACCACGGACGCTAGTGACGTGGCGAGCTTCTGACATAGCAGCCAGATGAACTGGCGGTAATCGTTGTCGTACGGACGGCGGGAGTTGAGCCCTAGCAGTAGAAAACCCATGGCATTCTCGTCCCTGGTCGGCCGTATGGGGCAGATAACGGCGGCGCGGCAGGCGTCGCCTTCGAAGCCGCGCCAGTGAAGGCCTTCGAGTAGCGAGGCAGGCAAGGTTCCGTCGTTTGATCGGATCAGGGTCGGATGCCGAGACTCGAGGGCGGCCGCAATGGATGATGCCAACGGGCTGGCATCGGAGCGCAGGTGAATGCAGTCAGGGGCGATGGGGTGGCCGTCAGGGACACCAAGGCTGCCTTTCAGGCGACATACCTTGGCAGGCCCATTTCCAGGCGGAGGGTCTGGATCGTCGTGAACGGCATAGAGGATGGCCAGAGGGACGTCGTAACAGGGGTCGACCGAACCCAACTTGCGGATGGCGCGCTCCCAGTAGCTATCAATGTCGCGGGCGGTGATGAGCTCCTCGCCCAGCTCGACGAGCATCTTCATGCGGCGCTCCCAGAGACGCAAACTGGTAGTCTCGGCGACGGGGTGCATGAAGCCGAGAATCTCCTTGCCCTCGACAATGGGGACCAATGACCATTTCAGATATGTTTCCTCGAGGCGTGCAGGGCACGTATTGTCGTCGCAGGGGTCGCGTTCAACAAAGAAACGCCACTCGTCCTCCACCGGAAAGCGCTGAAGAGGCGAAATGCCCTGCATGATATCTCGTAGATCTCGGCCGGCCTCGGCCCAAGCGTCTTGGACAGGCATGCCGAGCATGGATGGGTGCTTTGAACCACAGAGCTTGCTGAAAGCTTCATTGTAGATGGTGATGTAGGAGGGCCCCCAGTACAGCGCGATGGGCCGGCTGTCGACGAGGATATGGTTGAACGTCTCGTCGAGCTTGCGGGGCCAGCCGTCTATAGGACCAAGAGGAGTAGCAGCCCAATCGACGTTGCTGATGTCATTGAGAAAGGGGCGGTGGTCTGAGAGGGTAAGCATGAGGGGGAGGAAAGCAAAATAACAAAGGGGAACGAGCCAGCAAAAGACTCACCAGACACAATCTCAGGCAAGATCCATCCAGGATCTGAGGGAACATGGCCTACGGATTGAACCTCTTCGGCAGTGGGGATAGTGGGTACATGGCGCTTCGGCGAGGTGGTGACGGTGACGGCCCGGAGCTCCGAGGAATCGACGCGCACTTTTCGTGATGGGCGTGAAGGAGGTGCTTGTTCATTGGCACCGACGACCACCATCTGCTCATGGACAATGGACCTGGTCCAGTAGACATTGGAGAAGGAGAAAAAGGAAGAGGAAATGGACGAGGAACGAGTGCGGGAGACGAGAGTAGCGGATGCCGAGTTGGGACCGGATATATCAGCCGAAGCCGGGGCTAGAGGGGCCGGAGGGCCCGGAGCGAGTTCCGGGCTCGGACGCCGAGAGGCTGGGGCAAGAGGAGTCCCCGTGATCCATTCCCACAAGGGCGCCGTGTCGTCGGCCTTTGTAGTGACCAAGCCTAGCAAGGTCGGGTTTGCGGCCAGAGCGGGATTGGCATAGACGACGGCGGGTGGCTGAGGGGATAGAGCGACAATAAAGGAGGGCCTCGGGTCGGCCTCGAGCAGGTCGATAATGCTCACGTCGACGAAGGATGGAGGATGCATGGCGGCGGTAGACGGTGCGCGGGCCATCATCCAGGTCGACGAGGAACGGGGCAAGGGTCCAACGGCATGTTCCAACCAGAGGTGATGACGAAACAAGACAGGAAGATGGATGATGGATGCTTTGTCCGGAGGCAGACGGAGAGAGGCACTCGGGGATGGCTCGGGGAGTGGTTTTGTCCAGGTAGGTAGGTCACTGTCGGCGTTGTTACACGAAACGGAGGCAGATAAGGAGGTCTGGACGACACCCCCGATGGCGATCACAGCTCACTGCCGGGCTTGGGAAGCGGATTCTATTCAGTTCCAGGCCTCGCTACGTCCTTAAAGAAGATGTTGGATCGGCGGATGAGTTCGCAAGCCGTGCAGGGAGTGCAGCGGCGCATTTGCTCAATGTCCAATCCGAAGAGGTGGGAGGCGAGTCAGGGCCCCGCCACATCTGCAAGCCAAAGAGTGGGGTCACATCCACGCATCGAGGGCGGACTCTGACGCCTGTTTCGTCTCTTTCTGGGTGAAAGGCGGCTGGAATCTGCCGGAAAATGTGGAAGACTTCAGGTACCGGGTAGGTCGTGAAGTGTTGATGGTGGTGAGGCGACAGCAAGCGGGCAATGGTCAAGAATGGACAAGAGATTGGGGACGAGATACCGTACTAGCGGGAGAGGCAAGGGGACAAAGGCGGGGACTACGGAGTACATCCGCCGCCATCTCCAAGGGCAGGTAGGTATGTATGTACAAACATGCATACAGACCTAGTAGTCAAGGAATCCCCCTATATCAGGTACCTAGGGACACAGGCAGCCACGTCTAGCTATCCGTCGGCAGCTCCAAGAAGTGGGAATCTGGAAGGACCACTTCTCAAAACTGCCTCACTAAGGTATGTACTTAGAAGGAACACCTACCTTAGCTCCACTTGGCCTGCCATGTTCTTGGATCCCAAAACCAGGAACCGGTGGGTTGCATCTTGAACATCTAGGTAACCTTAGTACATACCTAGGTACCTACCTAATAAGCATCAGGCATGATGGATACGTTCAACCTCTCGACAACCTATAGGTACAGAATTGAGACATTGAGGAGAGGCAGATTGGTGATTGGAGGTTGATTGACTGACCCACACCCTCCCCCCAGCCCTTTGACCTCTACCTCAGCTTGGGAATTGGGTCTCGGGAAACATCCATGATTTATTTCCCCCTAGTTACCACACTAGGAAGACCCTGGTCCCCAGACCTTGTCCCCGCGCCGAGCTACACCAAGACTTGACCAAGACTGACCAAGATTCGGCCCAGACTTGGCACAAGTCTTGGGAGTGCCGGTCAGAGTCAACGGCCAGGAAGCATCAGCAGACAAAGTGTAAGTGGTTACACATCGTCATCTTTTTGTTCACGATACCGTGTCCGATCATGGTCCATCGAAGCCCTTCTCGACACCGGCTTGCCCGGAACTGCGCCATGCGCTGAACCGCCGCGCGCCATCCCTATCGTCCTCTCCTCTGGTGACGGGTCACAACGAAAAGTGAACCAGATGCTCATCTCGACGGGAGCCGATCTTCTCGGCGCCAAGCATGACCAAGCCAACACAGCGCCGCCTCTGCCCCGTGAACCGCGCCGAGAAACCGCGCCGAGCCTGCATCCAAGATTTCCCAAGACTCCGACTCCTGCTCCAACCACCGGCGCCGAGCAAACAGGGAGCATAAAATGCCCTTCCGTCCATCCCGTCCCAGTCGGTCCCGGCCTGTCCCCGGCCCTCTACTCTTCTCGAGATTCCAACGGCCCTCCTCTCCGTCTATATTTCACCGCCATGCCCGCCGGCGTCATCGCCAAATCCAGCATTGTGCCGACAACCATCTCGAGCCACCGTCCTTGATGCGCCGCACCACCTAACCTCTCCTCCTCTTCCGCGCCGCCCCGGCCCCGTCTCCGACATGCCTGGACAGCCTGTCGCCCCTTGATCGGCTGTTTGTCGGATTTCCCAGACTTCACATCACCACAGCCCTTAGTTGTGTCCCGGGCCCCCTGCCGTCAGGAACGGCGCCGAAGGCTGGGGTGACGCGACTTCGCACGAGAAAGCCTGACATGCCGTTTTCACCGCGCGCCGCCCTCCTTCTCTTATTCTTTGCCGCCGGGTCCGAGTCGCGCCATGTTCTCGAACTCAGCCTCTCTCGGGGCGTCCCAGCCCCGGTGTCACCCTCCGCAGCCTCTGTCCTGGACCGCCGCACCACCTACGCCGAGGAGATTGTAAACTACCTCGACGGCGGCGGATACTATGTACAGGTCAGCGTCGGCAACCCTCCCCAGAACTTGACCATGCTGCTCGACACGGGCAGCAGCGACTCCTGGGTCCTGGGTTACGACGCCGACATCTGCAACAGCCCAGACCTGCAGGCGATCCACGGCACGGGCCCCTGCGTCGACACCTTCGACCTGTCCAAGAGCTCGACGGCGCACATGATCAAACGCGACGGCTTCCGCATCACCTACCTCGACGGCCGCTCCGCCTCGGGCCACTACATCTCGGACGACTTCTCCATCGGCGGGGCCACGGTACGCGCCCTGCAAATGGCGTACGTGACGCGCACCGTGCGCCCTACAGGAATCCTTGGCCTCGGTTTCAGCATCAGCGAGCGTACCCCGACCAAGTACCCCAATCTCATGGACGCCATGTTCAACCAGGGATCTGTCGGTTGCAAGGCGTATTCTCTGTATCTCAACGACCGCCGCACCGACGCTGGGTCCATCTTGTTCGGGGGCGTCGACACGGACAAGTTCATCGGTCCATTGGATGTTCTTCCTTTGCAGCGCCCACCGGGCTCCGCCAATTTCTCCTCCTTCGAGATCGAGTTCGACTCCGTGTCTCTCACTTTCTCCAATGGCACGGCCGACCTCGTCCTGCCCACCTCCATCCTCGACCACCCAGCCCCAGCTGTCCTCGACTCAGGCACTACCCTCTCCTACCTGCCCGACAAGCTCGCCCAGCCCATCTTCTCCGCCGCCGGAGCCGTGTTTGACGCAGCCCTCAATCTGACCCTCGTCGACTGCGTCTACGCCGACTCGTCCTCCAACCCGCCCCTCCAACACGTAACCTTTTCATTCTCTTCTACCTCCCACATCGTGGTTCCCCTTTGGTCATTAATCCTCGACGTCCTACCGGCCGATTACACCCCAATCACGTCCACTCCTTCCCCTCGCATGTCCAAAGCGTGTGTGTTTGGGATCCAATCCGCCGCTCTCCTCAGGAGGGGCGGCAACAATTCAAGCTCCAACCAATCCTCCTCCTCCTCTTCTGTCAACCAAGGGCAACAACGCCATAAACGAGGGCAAAAGAAATCCGCCGAAGCACCATACGCCCTCCTAGGCGACACCTTCCTCCGATCCGCGTACGTCGTCTACGACCTCACCCACGCCCAGATCGGCCTCGCACAGGCCAACCTCAACAGCACCACCTCGTCGGTCGTCGAGCTCTCCGCCGACAACCCGGGGCTGCCGAAACTGACGGGCGTCGCCGCCCAGCAGACAACCTTCACCCCGACGCCGAGCGTGACTAGGTTGTTTGGCCCGAAGACCCCCCCTGCCTCTGCTGGGAGTCTTCACCAAAATGGTGCCGCAGGTGGTAGTGGTGGTTCGCTCCGGTGGTGGGGATGGGGACTCAGCGGCGAGGTGGTGTTTGTGACATTCGTGACGGCGTTTTGGATCGTTGTGGGAGGCGGGGCGTTTTGCTTCGTCTAAACCCGAAGTTCTGATATTTTTCTGCTTTTGAGGGCACTGTGTATTATAATATATGTCTGTACCAATTATTACCTGAGCATTCGGGGTTTGGGGGTTTGGATACCTGCGGCTTTTGGTTTGGGGCGTTTCAATACACATATACCAACTTTCTATCTCTTCATGCAAGTACTCAGACAGCATGGTTCCAGATGGCTTGTCTTGATGGATGGATCGAGGCATGGAAAAACGGTGGAAAGAATTCGGATCTGCGATAGCTTGTCGCATACATGTACAGTACATGCATAAGGTACCCATAGGGGGAGTTAAGGTAGAGGTGTCTTGAACGACGAACCTGTATGTTATTTATATGCGTTATACATACGATAAGAATTGTTGATACGCTGTGTCTTCAATCATCATGTCTACTAGGAAAGCCCGAAGCATATCGAGATGGCATATCCGAGATATGCTCTGATGGTTCAAGTGATGGACCGCATTTCTCGTTGTTGGTCTTCTGCAGCAGAAACATCTCGTCACCATACATCGTGGGTTTATGACTCAAGATATCGATTTAGGTACTCTACAACGCTAAAGTTTTTTGCTACACATCTGTGTACCACAACCGCAGCAACACACGTCTTCCTAAGAAGACAAAGTTGCCAAACATAATCCAGACATACAGTAGCATCCGACACTTCTCAGAGCCACGACATCCCCTGATCAACAGTCACATCTCCATCAAGAAGGAGCGATCATCCATCCCCTGTTCCCCCGGACGGACGACACATACTACGTAGCCGCCTCGAGACATCTTCATCCACACCCCGCCTCACCACTCCTCCCCTTGCTTCGCCTCCTTTCCCTTCACCACTTCACGCGGCTCTGGGGCGGTGGTTGGCTTAACCACACTAACGACCCGCCTTGGTGTGGGCGAGTTGTTTGGGGTGTTGTCCAACTCAAACCCGCGAGCAGGACCTCCAGGGAAGTTCGGGGGTATGCTCGGGGTCCTCATTGGCAACGTCATGACGCCAGGTAGCGCTGAGAAGTTCGAGGGGTTTGCGCCGGGCTGTCCTCCTCCTCCCCAGACCTTCTGGCGCTTCAATGCGCTGGGAGTGGCGAACTGGGCTGCCAGATAATCCGGGCCGGCTTCCGGATGGATGCTTTGGTTGGGGTGCTGGTTCTCCTTCTTGATGATCAGCTCTCCATGCTCGTTGGTGGTCTGAGTGACTTGATAAAGACCACCATCGTTGGCGCCACCGTCAGTGCCGGTCCATGGAGCCTGGGCAACTGTGAAAGAACCATAGAGCTCCGGTGTTAGATATTCATCTGAGGCTTCTTTCCCAGACAGCACTTCAAGCACTATCTTAAGGCCCTGTCCAAGTTTTCTGACCCCGTCGTCAGAGTCCCGAGCCTGCCTGTCTGCGACCGCCATGTACTCGGAAATGGCCTGCAGGAGGGAAGACGAGAGATGAGCAGAGCGGGATGAGAACGTAGGACCGATCGCCTGCTCAGGTACTTGTGTGCTATCTCCAGGAGCAGACTCGTTCTCATCGTGCATCCGAAATTCCAATGGAATATACCGCTTGGTCCCTGCCCTTGCCGGTCTTCCTTGGAGGTGCTTCACAATTGCCGCGTGAAAAGCGGGCAGATTGGCGAGCTGAGGACGACGATTCTGACCGCTGGTAGGTTGTCTCGAGCCGGACACTTCACTCTCATTGTTGTCCCGGCCCTGGCTTCCCGAAGTCTCGATTTCCTGAGGCATGGGTGTGTCGCGAGGGGGTGCGAAGTTGTCGTCCCAGGCCGGCCCAGCCTTGGGCTTCTGTGTCTGGTCCAAACCGACAGCGGAAGCTGGGGATGGGGACGGTGACGGAGTGATCGGCCATGACGGGGCCTGAGCATTCAATTTCTTAGAAACCCGCCGGTTGGACTCGGGCTCATTGTTTCCCGGGGTTGGCGGAGCCGGCGTGATCACGACCGAAGGGACACGACCCGCCGGCCGGATAATCGGGGGCGCGCTCGTAGGTCTCTTTTCGTCTTTGTCAAGACCAAGGGCGGAGACCCAGGCATTGTGTGACTGGATCACCAGTCGATCCTCCGTGAGGAGCTGCTTCTGGGTCTTACGGATCTTCTCAATGAATGGCTTGACCCGTTTCTCGACAAAGTCCTGTGCCTCTGCAGGGCGGCAGCCACGAAGGTACGGAGCGATAGCAGCCGCCAGCCAACGCGACGGTCGGACAAACTTGGCGTCCTTGTAGTCGTGGCGAGTCTGTCCCGGAACTACGGCGACGTCTTCAAATATGTTGATCATCTCGCCGAAAAGGGTGCTGCGCATCCTGGCATCGGGGTCCTCGTTGGAAACATCTTTCCAGAACCGTGCCTTGACGCCCGCGGGGAATGCCAACCCAAACGCTTTCGCAATCATGTGTGCGAGGGCCATGGTAGATGCGCGATGCTCAATCATGTCATAAACACGCTTGGCCTTCTCCTCAGATGGCTGTTCCTCGGCCAAGAATGAACGGTAGAGGTCCAGAGTGCTCTTGTTGGCAAGCTTGTTCCAGTCCTCCACGGAGGTCGACATCTCAATGTTGACCAGGTAGGCCAAATGGAAAAGCTGCGTCTCCATGGTGCCGCCAAAGGCCTTTCCGAGGAAATCAAAGCCTGAGGGTTCGGTGTCCAACCGAAGTGCGCGGAGAGCTTCAGCCCATCGGGAAAGAGCATGGGTTCGAGTACCATAGTCCGTCCAAGCATCCCGGAACGTGGAAGGAGGGTTCAGTCCGTCAGGCCCCAGGATAATGCCGTGCTCTCCGGCGAGGGGGGAAAGCCGGTGTTCGAGGGACTGGTGAACCTGTCGGTGGAGTTGATTGCGGGTGTCGGTCTGCAGGCCAGTCGGATGCAGAGGCATGGGATCGCGGTACACAATCTTCTCGCGCTGCTCCTTGGTCATGAGCGGGTTGTCACACTCCAGAAAGAGGTTGATGAAGCTGTCGGCCAAAGCACCTCCACACGATTTGGCCAGAAGACACATAATTTTGTGGGCATCGGAAGGGGGACCATTGAGGAATGCAGGACGGCAACACCAGCCTCCAGTGAAGGCTGAAGGAGTCATGAGTATGACCTGAAGAGGCTCGTCACTGGTGACATGTTCAATCATCTCCCGCAAGTGTTCAGTCGTCAGGTACGATTTCTTGTCCTGGAAGTCGAGCGAAATGTCATGATCCGGGGTGACGGGAGCAAAGACCATCAAGACCAGAACCCCATTGCTGACGAGGGCACGATTGACACCTGTCGCAAGAACCCGCTTGATGGAGGTCGACAAATCCTTGGTATTGGGCTTCAGGCTGATGATGTCGTTCGTATCGCCGATATGCTGCTTGTCGAGGACCGAGTTCTTGTCGAGGAAGTCGGGGACGTTGAAGGCAGCGGCCCAGGTCTGCGGCATGAAAAGAATTAGCAAGCAGTCAGTCTCGTCACAGAGACAACTTTATGTCAGCGTACCTGTCTGTGCTTTGGGTGACCAGCCTGGTGAAGAAGGCTCCTCCACATGAAGAAATCATCGACGATCCAGCCATACTTCTTCCGATCGGCGTTGAGGTCCGAGACGGCGCAGATGCCGATCACCTCAGCGTTGTCAGAAAAGTCAGGCGGAGCATGCTACATGGCGTCAGCTATCTTGCTGGTCAGTGAAGTTGGGTGTGTCGAACGTACTGTGATCATACAAGCCTCCTCTACGGCGGCATATATGTTTGGGATTGTGCCGGGCTTCGTGCCACGTTTCGCACCGGTGACCGTCGAGTCCGAATCGGTCGGCATGAGGGAAAATGGAGGTAATTCCCCAAGTGAATATGAGAAGCGAGGCGTAAAAACACAAATCAACAATGAGCGTGGTTCTTCAAGTAGTGTTTTGGACGGTTTATGGGGTGGTGTTGTGTGTTGAGAGAAACTCCAGGTTTGGGGTCGGTGGACAAGAGATGGAGGTGGGAGGAGAGAGGAAGCAATCCAGAAAATTGGTGTGGTTTATGAACTCCAGGGGGAAAGAAAGAAATTTGATGCCTGAGAATTGCGGACAAGAATACTGCAGATTTGCGGAAAGTGCATCATGTCCCTTCCTGGAGCGGTTGTCTGTTTTGACAACCCGGCGAGGATCATGTGAGGAAGAATACAACGCATCATTCAAGGCTGGATTGACTGTCAAGCAGGAAATAGAGTAAACGAGGTGATCACCCAGAACCTCAATCAAGCTTGAGGCTTCACAGATCACAGACAGTTGTCAAGTCTTTGAGACTCAAAAGGTAATGGTCGGCCTTGAGGCCAGAGATGCCTCAAAGCCAGGACTGGTAATAATCATCCACCACAATGCTGGAGGAAATACGGATACTTGATCATTGAAATCTTTATGAGGATAAAGTGAGGATATCAAGAGTTACTGCCACCCAGATAAACGCATCCAAGTACCTGAACTTTCCAATGGACCGTACTATGTACAATCACATTGCCTTGAGGGTTAACAAAGTCATTTCATCGACACTTATCCCTTACATGAACCAGACAGGTAACAAAGACTCAAAGTTCACATTCATGTGTTCCCTGTTCCTGTCATGGCACATGAAATGTCTTTTGGAGGATCAGCGATTGTTCCCCTGACCATTGTTGACTAACGATCAATCTACTGTGTAAGGCGTCGCCGGGCAACGTCATCCCAACACCTACGAGCAAACAATCACCGACTGGCAATGGCTTCTAGGGCAGCCACAGAGGCTTTCATGTTGCAAATCATGGCAACACAGATTGTATAGGTAGGTAGGTATCATAGTGTTACGTCCTATCCTCCAGCTGCCCGAGACGCCATCTACCCATCCATCCCAGCAAACAATCCATGAAAACTCAAAAGAACCCGCAAACAAACCACCGAGAAAAAATGAACGCCTTTACATCTTCTCAAACCTCTCCCTTGCCTTCTCCCTCGTCTTCTCCACAAACGACGCAAAATCCCCTCTTGTCTTCCTCGCTGCCTCTTCCGCTGCATCTCCAAGCTTCCCTCCTTCTGCGCCCAAACCGACGCCGGGGGCATACACCTCTGTGGTAATCGCCTCGGTACGCCCAGAACCCTCGGCGCCAAGACCCGTACCAGCAGTCCACCCCATCTTTGCGAGCATCCCGGCGCCCTTGGACTTTTTGGCCAACGGTGGGGCGGGATCTGACGCCTGGGCTTTCGGTTCTGGTTCGCTGGTCGAAACTGGATGAGGCTCCTTGCGTTTTTCGGCAACCGTGGGCGGTTTGGGCTGCCTGGGCTGGTTGAACGCGCGGCGTCGTTCGAGGGCGCGGTCACGGTACTGCGGCTGTTGGTACTTGACGCGTTGAGCCTCCCAGCGGGCGAGGAATGCCGACTCGGGTTCCAGAATGCGCATTTTCAGGCCGAGCTTTCTGAACTCCTCTGCTGCGCGGGAGCGGCAGGCAGGGTTGGCAAGCATGCGCTTGTGCAACTCACTCTGCTGCTCGTGCAGCCAGAGGAGGCGGAGGTCTTTGAAAGCGCGGCGACAGAGGAGGCAGCGCAGCCGGTCGAAGTCGGCATAAGACTTGTACACGGGCAGCCGTTCGGACCGGAGACGCGGGACACGGCGGACGATGGAACGCGGCTCTTTGTTCAAAGAGGCGAGCATCGTGGCAGCTTTCCCGCGGGCTGCGGAATCGTTGACGAAGAATCCATGGGCGCATCCTTCATGTTCGATGAGCAGGTCGCTGCGCGACTGGGGACAGCCCTTCGCATCAAGGTCCGCTTGGCTGGGCGGCTCCCAGCCACAAGCCAGACAACGAACTCCGTCCCAATCAGCGTAGGAAAGATATTCGTCGCCAGATTGTGGGTTGACTGGGCCGTCCGGTTGAACATCGGTGGAGTTGCGAGGGGCAAGGCGGATAGAGCCTGGTTTGAGGTCACCCAGGTCTTGTCCAAGCGCCGCAGCCGCGTCAGCGTCGTCAGATTTGGAGCCGTGAAGCTGTGCCGAAGCCTTCGTCCAAAGCTGTACTTGTGGTATCATCGTCACTTTGGGGACAGCTGGGGTTTCTTTGGAGATTTTGGGTTTCTTTGACGGCCGAGACAATGTCGATTTGTCGTCATTGCCGCTGCCGTGTTGCTGGTCGTTGGCAACACCAGGAATTGGGTCTGTAGAGACAACGCGAATACTCGGGTACGCGCGCTCGTCCCAGTACCTCACGCGTACGGCAGGGTTGTAGATCGGGGTGAAGGAAAACTCGGGATTCTCGTCGGGAGGGACGTCAAATGCGGGGACGAAAACGCCGGTGTGGATGAAAGCGACCACTACCGGCTTCGAGGCAATCGTAAATTTGGGTGAAGCCCGGAATTTGGCTACGGCAGCCATCGCGTCTTCGACAGTGGCGAATTCAGCAAAGCCATACCGCCATGACTCATTGGTCTTGCGGTCACGCATCAAGAAAACACGACGAAGCGACCCGGGTTTGGCCCCAAGGACGGCCGCATTGGTCACGGGTGCTGTGGATTTCAGTTTATTGGTAGAAGCAGGAGCTTCCTTGGGAGGATCTGGGTTCTCCACAAACAGCTTCATGACGCCTTTGGCGAGGACTTCCTCAGTGACGGAACCCTCGAGGTCGCGCACGACAACATATTGAGAAGGCAGTTGCTGTGGACACTCATCCGTCTCTCCCGTCAAGAACGGACCAGAGGAGTACTCATCTTCTGGACATGAATTAGCAAAATGTACCTGGCAATTGGGATCGTCGGGGATCGTACCAGGTCGCTCCGCTTTGCACTTAAAGCAAACAGCTCGATGTGGGTAATTGACGACGCCGCACTGATTGAGTTAGCAAGCGCTAGAGAAAACCAGACAACAAAACCGTACCTCAACGCACTCCCAACCATCATCTTCTCTCCTCGAATTCCGTGGGGTCTCCATGTCGTCGCGGTCTGGCGCGCGGACCGAAACGGTGATTGGTTCGGAATCGACCCCACGCGAGTGCTCGAGAGGGAAGGAAATATCGGGATAGTAGCGGTCCAAGAACTTCTCGGCATCAGAACGACGATGGAATTCTACCAAAGCAAAGCAACGGCCTGCGGCGGGGGTTAACAGAGAGGGATGAAACAAAGCCAAAGGAAAAGACTTACCACTATGGTCATATCGGATACGAGCGATCCTCACCATATCGCTCGAAAAGTATCGATCTCGCGTGACGTAGTCGAGACCGTAGAGGATGTCACGTTCAGTGACATCCTCGGGTAACCCATCTAGGCGAACGGCCCGACAGGACGCACCATGCGGTTCTGGGCGACGGCCGTCAGAATGGCGGCCAGGGCGACTATGAAATTGAGAACGAAACTCGTCCCGAGAACCATCAAAACCAGGGCCATCCAGTTTCTCTTGACGTTGGGCTCGCTTAGGTAGGCCTGTAGCACCATGCTCTGCAGGATGCCCACGATCTCGCCGATGAGGTACGAGACCCGAAACAGTGTCTCCATCGACACGCCCTGGCGACGAAGGGCCTCCCATTCGTCTCCATTGGCGAGAACCGCCATCTCCAGGCGGCGGAGAGGCCGGACGACCGCCGTGGCGATTGCGTTCATTTTGGCGATCGTCGCTGCGGAACCGGTCGTCGCCGTGATATCGATCCTCGCTGTGGTACCGATTGTTGTTGCGGTACCGATCGTCTATTCGCACGTAGGTGAGGTCCTCGTCTTTGGCGTCGGCGGAGCCGTCGTCATAGTCGTCGCAGTTATCGTCGTAGTTGAGTTGCCTGGGAGCTGGAGGGGAATCTTCGGCAGAGTGGCCAGCCAGCCGGACGTTAGCAAAGCAAAGCTCATCGATAGCTCCAAAGCATACTCATGCGATGCCACAGCAAGACGCGCTCCGAGCGGACTGGAGTACCCTTCCTCTGCCGGCGATAGTCGCCCACCCCTCGATTGTCAGAGTACCTGGCGTACGGGCTGCGACTGCGACTCCGGCTGCGGCTTCGACGATCACGGTCGCGATCGCGATAGCTGCCGCCGTCGCGCGACAGCGATCGCCGTCTGCCTTGGTACATGGTGTTGACGGCAGGAAAATAAGCGAAAAGGTTTGTGCAAAAGTGCGACCCGACACGACGTTGGTCGGGAGAAACAACAGGATGCGATGCAGAGAAGCAGAAACACTTGAAGAACGACGTGACTGAGATGATGGAAGCCAAGAAGAAACACAGTAAACGAACACGGTATAGTGGGGTTGGTCAGACTCACCTTGGCGATCGCTGAGTGGTTGGTTTGGTTGAAGGAAAAAAATCAGTGTGGGCCGTGCAGACCGTGCCTGAAACATTCTCACACAGTGAGACATGTGGGACGAAGTGGGAAAGGTGGGGACACAGTACTTTTTGCACGTTCCTATGCTGTCGTGACCTTCATATCTACACTGTCCCGTACTGTCCCACACTGTGTTTCTTGGCTTGCTGGCCTGGCGCGTCGTTTTCCTGGAAAACGAGGTGCCTTGCTCGCAGCACAGGGCTCCGGGAAGATGTCCGGTCGAGCTGACGTCTCTTGATCACTATGACGAAAGCTGAGGAAAATTGGCTGTAGATATGGATTAAGTCAAAGGGCGCGACATCGTCTGAGCTTTGAACCCTTCAATTTGTTGGTTCTTGGTACACCAGATAAACCAGTGTGATGGTGGTTGGCCCTTGATCAACCCCTCATCTGAAGACTCTCTCTGTCAAGAGTCAGCTTTGAGCCATTCAATCAATAAAAAGCCGCATAAAGCAGAGTTTGAGGGATCCAAACATCCAGTCTGTGTTGACACAGTTCCATACCGTACGTACCTTAAGCATTGAGTGAAATTCGTTGGTTTCAAGCCACCCACAACCCCTCGATCAATATGAGCTCGGCCTCGACGGACTCCAAAGAGCTCGAGTCCCTCTCCGAGGACAACTGCTGGGTTGCCCTCACCTCCTCTCCCCTCCACATCCAGTCCGTCATCGATCGAGTCCGCTCACAACAGGCCGGGGCCATCGTTCTCTTTGCCGGTTCGTGATGCTTCCCCAGTTATCCCCCTTGCCAGGCGCAACTCGCCCTCTTACATTCTTTCCCCCCAGGTACAACCCGTGACAACTTCGAAGGGAAGCCCGTCAAAGACCTCCGTTACGAGTCCTATACGCCGCTCGCGCTCCGCAGCATGTTGGAGATCGCGAGCGGGGTCAAGGAGCGTCACGGTTTGAAGGGCGTGGCGATCATTCACCGCCTTGGGGTGGTGCCCATTGGGGAGGAGAGCATCCTCATCGCCGTCTCAGCCCCGCACAGGCAGGCCGCGTGGCGGGCAGGTGAGGAGGCACTCGAGGAGTGTAAGAAGCGTGTCGAGGTGTGGAAGCTGGAGGAGTTTGCCGATGGAGGGGGGGTTTGGAGGGCGAATCGGGACGGGCAGGCTGGTGAGAGGGTAGGGTGATGGAGTCAGAGGTGGAGGAGGATACGAGAATGGAGATGGCCCGACTCTGGGGCCAAAATAATTAAACTATTAAGTTCATTAAGTCCAGCTCCCTGGTCCATGTGTCTGGCCAACGAGATGACTTCCGCTAAAGCAATATGAATGTCTTTCTTTTCCACGCCGCTACCGACTATTCCTATCCCATCCAGTACCCTGAGAATCCAACCCCCGCTCACGCATAAATAGCCTGCTGCACCTCCGGATACACCTGTACCATCTTGTGATACAATTCAGGATGGTCCCTTGCCAACACCTCCGGGTCCCAGGCCATGGCAACAAAGATGGTGTCGATGCCGCTGCTGAGAGGCGTTGTAAACACGTTGCAGATCTGCAGACCGATGAGGAAAGCAAACGCCACGACGACCGGAGTAAACCCGCCCGAGGCGTTGTACGCCGGATGTGTCCAGACCATGTAGACGTAGGCCAGCAAGGCGCAGCAGTAGCCAACAAAGACACCACCAAAGCCGAGGACTGGGCCAATCAAACACTCGTTGATGAGAGCGTCGATACCGCGGTCTTTGATCATCCTGTGAGGGGAGTTAGGAAGCTGTCAAGAAAATCGAGGGGAAAAGAGAAGAGAAGCGGACTGACCTCCATGTATCCTTCGCTGCCGCGATGTACGCTTTCCCATACAACGCAATATGGGCAAACGCATACCGGTTCAAGAACTGAACCGCCCAATCCAAAATGGCTAAAAAGCACCCCATCACACAAAACAACATCGACGAGATGATATCTCCCTGCGCAGCAGCCTGACCCTGCGCCACCGATGCCAACTGCCTGAGAAAGTTCACCACGGCCACCACCAAACTTCCCAAGCTGATACTTCCAAAACTATACGTCACCGCCCGCCTGAACGCGCCGCGCGTGACCTTGGTCGGATACTCCCTCGCCCGGAAGTACCACGACCCGTACACTCCCGCGATCGTCGTATGGATGGTGTTCTTCCCCCACTCGCTGATCCAGTACGCCGCAAACGTCACAAACGCGACCAGCCCGGCGACTTTCCCCGAGCTGCAACCGCCGGCCGAGCACGCTGGGTTCTCCGGACTAGGTTCATACCGGACGTATATGGCCACCAGCGTCACGGCAAACCACCCGGCGAAGGCAGTAGCGAACAAACCGCCGATGGCGCTGACGAGCCAGACATGTCCGTGAGTCTTGGCCACGTCCACTGCCGTCTGAAGCATCAGGGCGGAAAACGGAATGCGCTTCCGCCAGCTGATGAAGCAGATCAGCAAGAACACGGCAAAGAGGATGAAGATGATCCCACCAGAGAAATAGCCGCGGCTGAGCATGTAGATGGCTGTAGCGAAGCCCAGGATGATGTTGAGAATGCCGGTGACCCAGATGAAGGCTTTCGGAAATCGCCGCGCTACCTCGACATACACGTAGCTGAGAATCAGGGAGGTGATGAGAACCCATAGAAAGAGCCAGATGGTGTGGGTGGTGAGGCCGAAGGTGTTGGGTTGATTGTTAAGGCCCCCGGTGTTTACATTTCGGGTCGTGGCTAGAGAGAGGTAAGGGGGGTCTCAGTTAGCGACGCCAGCTGGACGATGATGTTGGAAACCTGGAGCGCAAACGTACCATAGCCGTGAATGGAAAGTCCCGAGACGGCGATGAAGCCAGCGAAAGTCGCAAGAAACAGGATGCCTGCCCAGAGGTCATTCCATTTTGGCTTTTGGATAGCGAAGACTTCATCGTACGACGGCGGAGGTCCTTCGGGTTTGGGTTCAGCTTGCGGAGGAGGGTATGGCTGGGGAGCATAGGGGGTGCTGCTGGGTTGGCTGTAATAGCTGGCGGCAGCGCCCTGTTGCGGAGGTTGTTGAGGTTGCGCATACGCGTATTGAGGTGGTCCTTGATGGTATGCCGTGGGCGGAAAGGGGGGAGGGTTGTGCGGTTGTTGGTAGTCCGCCATGATGGCTCAATTCGGCCAGTTGGCCCCGTATGGTTCGGTAGCTTTCGAGATGCACTTGTTCGCGGTTCAAAGGAGGGAGGACAAATGGATGGCAGCAGGGGGACGACGGTGTTGATGTGGTGGTGGATACGGCGTTTGCGATGTGGATAAGGGAAGGAAGGGGGAAAAATATGTTCGACAAAAAACCCCGACTGAACGGGTTTATTAGGCAGGTAATACCAAATGATGGGTAGACCACAGACCAAGACCCAGCGATTGACCAAGGGTGTAGTTATTACTTCACGCCAAGGAGGGAATAGTGACACGAGAACAGGCGATGCCGATCAATGACCCTGACGTCATTCCAGGGGAAACCGTGGCATTCCACAAACATCCGTTTGTCGACAAACCGAGGCCCGCAGCCACGAGGTGGCAAACTGTGCCTTGCCGGTGGAACAAGGCTACGATGGGAAAACAGATTTACAAAGCTCATGCATGAAAGAGTTAGGAAGAAAAAAGGAGGCAAACGGAAGTAGAGTAAATTGAAGCGTCGCGACAAGGAGTCCGCGACAGTACCCTTGGATCAGGTCACGGAACCTGCTGTCTTGGCGCTCGGTTCCAAAATCAAACACGGAAAAACGCGACACTTGATCTATTTGGTTTATGGGATTGTTCCGAACATGTTTTTGCTCTAATTACTAGATATCCCACCGAAGCCCCGTCTATCCTTCGTTTGAACATCTATTTCGGCCCCGTTTTGCCCGTGGGAATGCAGAACAGAACGAGGCGCTTGCCCTTGGGTCCCTCCTCGCCATCCTTCCAATCGTCCAACCCCTTGTCCACGCGGTAGTACCCGCGACGCTCCAGCTGGATGATATCATCCTTCTTGAGTTGCGCAGCTGCCTCGTCGCACCAAGCATCATCCATCGTCGCCGTCGTCGGGTTCAAGAAATCCTCCATGTTATCGTCCTCCTGCAGCACGTCCTTGGTGATGAGATAATCGAAATCCCATAACTCGGCAGGCACGAGTTTCTGACCCTGGGCGGCAAGCCAGGTGACCTTTTTCTCGGTCTTCTTGACGTCGCCCTGCAGGTTCAGCTCAACTTCAAGGCTAGGGATGGGGTCGCCGCTGGCAATATTGCGCACAAAGGCGTTGCCCCAAGCCATGAGAGTGATCTCCTCGCCATCCTTGAAGCTCTTGGCGTCGGCCTGGTCGAGCAGCAGCTCTGACGCGAAGACAACCTTCTTGACGCCAACGTCTTTGTTCTTGGGGTGCTTGGGCTTCTCGGCGGAGAAGGGCTCGGCGGGGGCCTCGGCGCCAGTCACCTTGACGCGCACAACGTCTTTCTGAAGTACAGCAGTGTGCCTGGGGGCAACGGGGTCGATCTCCTTCTTGTTGCTCGCCCAGAAGTTGGTCCAGTCCATGGTGACGACGTTGCGGCTGGGGCCTTGCTTGATGATGAAGTCGCGCAGGGCAGGAATGGTCATGCCGCGCCGGCGCACGCCGCGGATGGTGGGCATGCGCGGGTCGTCCCAGCCCCAGACCTTGCCAGTCTCGACCAGCTTGGCCAGCTTGCGCTTGGACAAGAAGGTACGGATGAAGTTCATACGAGCAAAATCCCACATGTAGACCTGGCGCAGCTTGAGCGTATCAAGGAACCATTGGTACTGGGGATTCCG
>NW_027191428.1:1528131-1535397 GCF_041956435.1 Mycothermus thermophilus
CGGTGGAACGCAACGCGTGGGTGACGCCCTCATAGCTGTCGACGACGGGGCAGGCGAAGTCGTAGGTGGGGTAGATCTTCCACTTGGTGCCGGTGCGGTGATGCGGAGTTTCGACGTTGCAGCGGTAGATGACAGGGTCGCGCATCGCCTTGTTCGGGTTGTCGACCGAGATCTTTGCGCGGATGCAGTTCTTCAGACCTTCCTCGGTGCCATTCTTCATCTCCTGCTCGAAGATGCGCAGGTTCTCCTCTACAGTGCGGTCACGGCGCGCCGAGGCAATGCCCTTGAAGCGCTGGTCACGCATCGTCTCCTGGTCTGTGTCGTCGGCATAGGCGTGGCCCTCCTTGATGAGGCGCACGCACATATCGTACAGGTAATCGAAGTAGTCGGAGGTGTAGGTGACAAAGTCGGGCTTGATGCCCATCATGGCCAGGTCCTCAATGATGGAGTCCTGGTACTCCTGCTTTTCCTTGGACGGGTTGGTGTCGTCGAGGCGAAGGCGCAGCTTGCCGTTGTATGCCTGATGGGCGAAGTAGTCACTGAGAAGGGCGGCCTTGGCGTGGCCGATGTGAAGGTAGCCCGAGGGCTCGGGGAGGAAGCGCGTCACAACGCCCTTGTCGGCGTCCTGCAGAGCGAGAGCGTAGTTACCTCCGGCCTTGCTGGCGGCAGCAACTTTGGCCTTGGCGGCAGCCTCCTTGGCCTTCACTTCGGCCTGGATCTCAGGATGGTTGTCCTCGATCCATTGGAACCACCGCGCCAGGTTGACGAGGCTGCCGCGCTTGATGAAAGAGTAGGCGGCACGGTTGTTGCGAAGTGTGAGCCAGACCTTGGTGTCGACCTCGCCAAGGGAGTACCCATCGAGGTAGGTCCGGAGGATGAGGTGCTTGTCGAGGGCCTGGAGGTGAGGCTCGATCTTGCGGAAATCACCGGCGAGCTCGGGCTCAATGGCTTTGATGTCGTCGATCTTCATGATTGCTGAGTTGTTGTGAAAGAAACGGGAAGAAAGGGGGTATCAAGTGTTGGAAGAGAAACAATTCCAAATCTGCAAGAGTCAGGAACAGCCAGGCACGTTATATATTCGATTATCCGTTTCCACTACAGATTCGCCCCAGGCCGCAGAGTTGATGACTCTTCAGGCTCCCTGGTTTCAGGTCCCAGCAAAACTTTTGGGGGGGGCAACCTCGTCAGGCCGAGCCGTGGCGGGGTAGCGGGGCTGCAGATTCTGCCGGGCGGTGTGGCCACCATTTCTCCCCAAGGTCCCTGGGCCGGGCAGGCCCTGGTCTCGTGATGCCCGAAATCCAAGGCCACAGTCTCGTGGCCCCGTCTTGGCGCCGGGATTGCGGCGGTAACTTTTTTTGGAGGAGCATCAAGTTGGAGGTGGACGACGGAGGAGGACGACGACGCTCGACACTCGGGACTCGGTTTGCGACACCACCACCACGCTGGCCTAGTGTTTGGAAGCGGCGCATCTCCGGCACGATGGCCTCCCTAAGCTCATGTCTGGCCTCAATGGCCCGGCTCAGTCTCGCAGCCCCTGCCAGGCCGTCATTAATATCTGCAGCGCCCTCGACAATACCCAAGTTCCTCCTCCCCGCGACGGCGATAACATCACAGCAAGTCCGTCATGCGTCCGTCCAGAAGAAGAAGGTCAAGAAGAAGAAGGCCCATAAGACCTTCCGCACATACGACCTCTCTCAAATGCAACAGTTCTCGCTCTGCGACGCCATGAGGTGAGTCCTTTCGCCTCTCCTCCGTTAGCAAGCGAACACCTCACTGACCAATTTCCCCTCCGCAGGTACCTCCGCGCCTTTGAAGTCGGCCGGCCACCAGCAGTGGTCAAGTACGAGCTGCACGTCAAACTCAAGACGAACAAGAGTGGTCCTGTCATTCGCAACCGCATCCGCCTTCCCTTCCCTGTCAAGACCGACACGCGCATTGGTGTTATTTGTCCCGAGGATAGCCCGCTCATGATCGAGGCCCAGCAGCTCGGCGCCGTCGCCGTTGGCCAAGAATCCCTATTTGAAAGCATCCGCCAGGGCAACATTCCCTTCAACAAGCTTATCTGTCACGTCGATAGCCAGCAGGCCCTGCTCAAGGCCGGCCTCGGCAAGATTCTCGGCCCCAAGGGCCTCATGCCCAGCCAAAAGACAAAGACCATCACCAACAACCTCAAGGCCACTGTCCAAGAGCTGATTGGTGCCGACGAATTCAGGGAGCGCAATGGTGTGGTGAGAATTGCCGTCGGCCAACTTGGCTTCACGCCGCAAATGCTGTCCGACAATATCAAGGCATTCATGAATGTTCTCAAGGAGAATATTAGCAAGATCGACGAGAACTACATCAAGGAACTCGACGAGGTGGTTCTGAGCTCCACCAACGGGCCAGGATTCAGCCTCAACGGTCTCTTTGCCCCGGCGGACGAGAGCTTGAAAGAGGAGGATCTCCAGGGTGTCATGTGATGGGATCATCCTGCTTTGTATCATAGATGTACGTCTTGTATCATAATGCCCCATGATGAAGGACAAGCGCCACGTGGGTTTTGGGTATCAGTGCCAGTTCTGTTGTTGGAGAAGATGCTTGTCGAGCCGAGGCGCGAGGCTGTGCTATTTTGTTTTGAGCACTTTGATTGCCTCCGCTTGTGCATTGAGTGTCCGGTAGACTGCCAAATACCTGATGACACGCCCATGACCCCTGGGCCCTGCTTTGCGCGCCTCGGCCAGTGCCGTGCTGAGGTCCAGCAGGATGGTGTTCCGGCACCGGGCCATGCGCTCCTCCATCTTTCTCACAAACGGCAGATTCCTCCCCAAGGCGTCTGCGATTCCCTCAGCTGCAACATATTCCTCCGCCAACGCTGCCAGTTTCGTAGGGCTGCTGCTGACAAACCCCACCTCGTCATCTGCATCTGCTTCTTCCTCATCGTCATCCTCGTCCAACTCGTCGAAATCGACATCATCCTCCTCCGCCTTCTCGTGGACCCTTTTCCTGCCCCTCCCAGCAGCAGTGTTCTTGACCCCAACCTCCAGTCGTCCCTCCAAACTGCTCACGCGCTCGTCCAACTCCAACATCCTCCTCCCCATTTCTATCGCTGATCTCACCCCTTCCAGCTCCCCGACCAACTTCCCCACCTCCGCTCTCCGTTCTCTCACCTTCCCCCTCAACTCCTCCACCGCCCTCCTGAACCCCATCAGCGCAACCCTCACATCTGCGGCCCTGTCCGACCCGCCCTGCTCGCTCAGCCCGGCTCCAAGGTGTAGAAACTCGGCATAGCGCGCGTTGACGAGCTCAACTAGTTCGGCGCGGGCAGCGGCTCCGCGGTCGCGAAGTTCGGCGCGAAGGTCTTCAAGTGTTTGATGCCGCGATGCTGGGCCCGCAGCGTGCAAGGAAGAGAGGTACGCGGCGGGGTTGAAGTCTGGTTGGAGGAAGTCAGAGCGGGAAAGGGCGGCAGGGAAAGGAAGGGCGGTCGGGTCGGTGGCGCTGGAGGCTGTGCTGTTTAGGTCGTCGTCGGGGTAGGGAGAGGAGGAGGACCCGGGCCGGGCCGGTCGGGTTGGGAGGGTAAGTTGGGCCATTGGGTGCGATGGGTGTGTTGTGCGGTTTGGTGAAGGGGAGATGGTGGATTGCGAGGGTTCTCGGTTTTAAAGGTTGGGCCGCATCCTTTAAGTTCGCTTATTTGCGGCTGGGTGGCACACGTTACTTTGGTCGACTTTGGTGTTGGATGTGGAGGACCTGTTGCGGGCGTAGGTCGAAGGAGAGGTTGTGGATTGTTGATGAATCAAAGCTGCTGGCTGCGATGCTTGGCAAAAGCCGCCGACGCCAAGACTTGGCTGGTGCACCGTGGATTGGTGCTCACGACCCCCGAAGAGCAGTAACTCCAGGATACCAAGTTGGTTGAATCTCAAGCCATCATGTCTCAGCATTGAATAGTGCTCGAGGTATTAGAAAGAATGCCCATGCTTTCAGTCCGGTTGCCTATGTACCTTATTAATTTCCCGTCGATGATCATCTTGAAGATCATCTTAGCCCGAACACTCTGTAGCCCACCATCTGGATGTACCTGGTATCAATCCTTAAACCTTAAGCTCTGCCCACGTTTGCTGCTGCGTTTTCTGAGCCCCCAAGGCCCAGTTGATCCCTATAAGCTGCTGATGTGGTTTGCCTCATAAATGCGCGAAGGAAAGAGTATGACGACCCTGAGAGACACTGGACCAATATCGCTCTCTTGGCATCTCTGTGGTTGTCATATCTTGTCAGCTTCACAAGAGAGATTGACATGGAGGCAAGGCACAGCAGCAATTTCGACGCTCCTCCCACATGGTAATGTCCAACTTAAACCCTCAAAAATTCATTCCTTCATGGGATGTTGCCTGCAGCAGAAAGAAGTCGAGATCCCGAGGTCATGGAAGCCGTGCGGATCGGATGCAGTCCAGCCCAGCGCTAGACCGTATCTGGACTAGCGTGAAAGATGATCTTATCAATCAGTTTGATCAATCGGAAGGTGTGACCCATCATCCGTTCGGCTCCGTTCGTTCGTCGCCGAGCCACCGCCGTCACTTCCTTTCCCCGAACCGTAGGCAACTTCCGCATTTCGGGCGACTCATTTGGCGTTGCTTCTTGGGATCCAGCGCCGACCATCGGTCCCATTTTGGGGAAGGGCTTTACGTTTTCTGATTTGAGTTTTGCCCCTTTGACGCCGTCACCCATCACGGGGAAATTCCCTCGATGCGTCTGTCCGAATTGCCCATTTGAACTCTCATCCACAACGTCCCTGTTTTGCGTTTTGGCTTGCCTAGGAATCCATCAAACACCTGAATACGCCTTGCCGGGACCCGCGAGGAAAACCTTTCTCAGTCCTGTACAACGCAGAGCGGGGCTTCTCAAGCATCACCTCATCCACGACGCCTCAACGCCGCTCTGCATCATCTACACTAGTACTTCAGGATTGGACAAACCTACGCCTGTCATATACGGCTTCTATCAAGTTGAGCTCTTATACATAAAGTCATCCGCACTGACGGCACTTCTTCCTTTCTTCTCACAGCGTCCGTCCGGGCCGACAAGACCTGCGCCATCAGCTGCTGACCCCGCGCCTCCGGTCGGCTCTCTACGAATCGCAGCCTCGTTTTCATCATGGCTGCTGTTGCACAGAACCAGGCCCTTCAGGCCGGGAAATCTGATACAGCCTCCTCAGGACAATTGTCCATCACCACAGCAAACCACGACGCTGCTATCTCTGCGCTCAGTCCTACCACGGCCACATCACCCGCTGCTGTTTCCACTCCAGGCTCGTCTTGTTCTGCGGCACCCCCGATTGCCATCCGCCCTTCGGCAGTACCGGCAGCCAGGGGCGGGATGCCGTCCGCACCGTTGACCGGATCTTTGAGTATGACGACCAAAGAATGGGTCATCCCGCCTCGCCCGAAACCCGGCCGCAAGCCGGCCACGGATACCCCGCCCACCAAGAGGAAGGCCCAAAATCGAGCAGCCCAGAGAGCATTCCGCGAGCGCAGGGCGGCCCGTGTCGGGGAGTTGGAGGAGCAACTTGAGGAGGAGAAGGAGAACCACGAACGTGCGGTTCGGGAACTGCAGGAGCGCATCAATCATTTGGAGCTTGAGACACAAACGCTTCAGTCACGATGCCAGATGCTGGAAGCATTGTTGGAGAAGGAACGGCAAAGTCGCGCCGCAACAATGACATCTTGGGATGCCACCCGGAACGAAGCGAGAAGCGGGAGCTTGACAGACCTACCTATGAATGGGCAGATTAACCTCCCTCCGCCGGTTCGATCGATGCAGCCGACTCCGTTGAGGAGCATTGCGGCGTCGACCCTTCCACTCGCAGAACCTCGACCCCTTTCTCAGCCCTTCTCCATTGCTAATATTGTTTCACCACCTGACACCTCCACATCCGTGAGCCTCGGATGTGGCACTTGCCAATCGACAGGGTCTTGTCCATGCGCAGAGGAGGTCCTACGCTCGGTTGAGCTCACCGTGGGTTGTGGCAAGTGCACGTTGGGCTCGAGATGCGAGTGTCTCGAAGAGGCACTTCAACCCACGACAGCTTCTGGTGATCTGAAAAGGCCGTTGCCGGCCGGCACCCCTCCACCAACATCCCCTGAGGAAAAGCGGCAGCGATCCGACGCTGGCGTCGCTATGGAAACGGACTTCACTGCCCTCTTTTCCTCACAAACACAGCGTACAACCGCGACAACGCAATCGCTATTCACCCCGCCAAGCGACGCCCATTTACAACCCCTCACTTCCATCGAACCCCGCGATCCCTGTGGCTTCTGCAAGGATGGAAGCTACTGTGTGTGCGCTGACGCCATGTTGTCGGCACCGCTTCCAGCCCCCAATTCATCTCTGGTCTCAGAACAAACGCAGACGCATACCCCACCTCCTTCGGAGAATGATGTCGTCCCTCTTCCAATGGAGGTAACTGCTACGGGTGCGATCAAGCTGCCGAGGTTACAGGGGTCGCAACGACAGCAAAAGCCCACAAACAGTACGACTACGACGGCGGTTCCGTCGTCAAGCAGCTGTGGTCCCAATGGACCTGGCACTTGTGCCCAATGTCTGGCGGACCCAAAGTCAGGCCTCTTCTGCCGTTCCCTTGCGGCAAACTTCGAGAAGAACAACAGCATTAACAGCAATGGTGGTGGATGTTGCGGCGGTGGCGGACCGGGCGGGTGCTGCAAATCTGGCGGCAGCAGTTCGGATGCTCAACAACAAGCATCATCCGGTAGTACAACCAAGCTTCCTAGTCTGGGTCTCAGCCTTTCCTGCGCCGACGCCTACAAGACGCTTGCCAGCCACCGACACTTTGACGAAGCGGCCGATGATATTGGGTCATGGCTGCCCAAGCTCAAAGCTCTGCCTGTCCCACGGCCGACTGGTGGTTTGGGGGCCGGCCATGGTGGTAGTGCGGGGTCAGCTCGCGCTCCGATTGAAGTTGAGGCAGCTAGCATTATGAGTGTATTGAAGGACTTCGATATTAGGTTTGGTAGGGGGGAGTAAGAACAAGCACGCAAAAACAAAAACGGAGGGGGGAAAGGCATGCCGGAGACGATAAAACCAGTTGTATATATTACCTACCTACCTGATTTAGGTACGGTAAACCGCCATGAGAAGTATGGGTGTTGGGCTTGTTGGTGGTAGTTACGGTTTATCTACTGCTATGGCCATGAACCGAAGTCCCAAGACAGAGAATACAGACACCAGGAACCTGCTGCTGCCAAGTTGCTTGAGTCCTCGTCTGCAACGGCAGGTATA
>NW_027191428.1:1535881-1567295 GCF_041956435.1 Mycothermus thermophilus
CCCTACCCCCCCCCCCCCCCCCCGCCCCTCCCCTGACGTCTCATGTCCACAACCGCCTTCCCCTCGACCTTGATGACCAAGTGGTTAAATATTACGTAGTAGAATGTGGGAAAACCCAGAGTTGCCGGGGCCCTCTCCGTAAATCGACAACGTAGTGGGCTCGACTCCCAGGCGCCTCGGAGCAAGAACTCCACCGGGGGTTTTTCGTTACCATCCCCCTTCTCCTCGACCGGCCCGGGAGTAGGGCTGAGTGGTGAGCTTGTTGTTACTACTTGTCTTTTCTTGTTTTGTTTTTTCCTTGGCAAGCTCTTATTGTTGTTCAGAATTCGAGGCATGCTCGTGCAAGCCTCTACTCGGTAAGTTTGGATTTATAAGTTTTGTCCCATTCTTGTGTTCGTTCTCAAGCTTTGTTCATGCAAAGTATTGTATCATTCTCCAATGGACCCCTCCTCGCTCTACTTAGCTTGGCCGAGGGGAGCCGCCGCAAACCAAACCTGATGGAGCGGGGAGTGCAGAGCTGAGCGGAATGAACCACTGGTTGGCAAGATGGATGTGATGCAACCCCGGGGAATGACACCGGTGCAGGACGGGAAAGTCATGTGTTTTTCTTGTTTTGTGTCTGGCTTGTCCGCTCTGGCTGTATGTATGAAGGAGGTCATCTTAGAAGGGTCTGGCCGTGGCCGGCTTCACGCGGCCTAGGAGGATGCAGGAGATCGGCGTTAATGGCATCCCTTCGCACCTATATTAATACACCATCGAGGATCCTGGGTACATCGGTACATCATGTGCGAGACGCACTCTAAGGGCCGGTAGAATGGCCACTAGGTAGGAAGTCTCGACCATGGCTTAGTGTGTTGCCGACAACACCGTGGCGATTCGCGCATGCGGCCTGTTCGGCGGCCGGCCTGATTTGGGTGCTAATGTCATGCTTCCATCTGCTACCTCGAGACCGCAGGGTGTCCTCCCGGACCTCACTCTGGACGTCGTGGGGAGGTATACTTATCTGCTTTCGCAGGTTTGAAGTGTGTTAACGTGCGCAATTGGCCTTTTCCCTCTGGGTTGAGTCTCGTGATTTTATTGCCCCAACCAACTTGGAGGCGGTTGAGACTCAGATGGTCGCGACAGCAAACTACCTGACAGAGGTATGCAGGACGTCAAGTTTGGGAGGAGACAGGGTAGGACATGTGAGGTAGGCGCTAATGTTGACAGGAGGTAGTCCAATACCTCATCTCATCTGGGCAGTTTTACTCCTAAATATCACATCGGATGGACAAGACGTGATCGGACAATGCCTCCAATGCCACATTGGTTTACGCAATCATTTACTGATCAGGATTGCGGTCCTACGGGAAGTCTGACTTTACATTGGTAAGATCTGGGCTCGAGATGGTTCAAGGTTGGTTCCATGGACTCTACGGACGACACCCCGTGGAATCAGGCCTTACTGGACAACCATACACAACTCCATCAAGCCATTGGACACGATATCACAAGGCGACGTGACGCTCACCCTACCATGCCACGGCTCCAAATTCCACTCCAGAGACTACTCAACGGGCCCTTTGGTGTCTGGGCAAATCGTCGTGTCACCTACCTACATTACTCATCACGCGGGACTTGCATCTTTCTGGGGGCGATTGGCTCTCAAGGCCCGAGGGCTGATGGCAGGGCAGCGTACTCTGTAGAGATGGTGGGTTTCCTGGCTGCATCTGCACAAGTAACCAAGGCAATATCAAAGTTGATATTTCAGGTCAGGAGTCGGTGAGGCCTCGAGAAACAAACGTGGCCTCGTCGGCTGTTTGGAGACTGGCCGTGTACAGTATCCGAGTTGACAACGTATCGGACGAGTTGCCACGGGCTGTCTGCTGGCTGTCAACGTCATGGATGAGGTTCATTCGGCTAGCGTGTTTGGGCTTGTGGAGAGTGAACGTGCTGGGTTAAGTCAGGGGCAAGTGGGATCTGGCCCTGCCAGGCTGATCCGGGCGTCAGCTGGCCGGCATCCCGAGACCTGATGGCCCAAAGCCCGCCATCGGGGCGGGGGCTGCCCTGAAGCGAATGAGATGCTGCGGTTTGCTGAGTGCAGGTGGCGATGGCAAACCCAAAGCATTGCGGATGGAAGCTGCTACTAGGTACACCCTGTATGTATGTACATCAGAGTCGGTGCGTAGCACGATGATGGCCAGTGGCTCGCCCTGAGGCGACTGGGGAAAGTCCCTACCAATTAGCGACAGAGCTGCTGCTGCAAGAAAACCGGTCGCAGGTTGAGGTTTATCCGAAGCTTCGATCGTCATTCAAGATGCGGTGAACTCAGGCAGTGGAAGAACGGCGGACGGAGGCAGATGGAGAGAACAGAAGCCATACGGGACACGCGGGGCGGTGGCGGCGGTTGATTGGCAAGGAATGGCTGATGAGTTGGCATGCTGGAGATGCCGGGGGCGACGCTGGGCCTGATGATTGCAGACGATTGCAGGAGGAGCCGTCCTCTTGGTTTGGGGTCGTGGACAGATCAGATTGGACGGCAGCATGCATTGGTAGCCGCCAAAAACTGGGTCCGGAACAATGCTGCATGCAAGGCCAGCTCACCAGCTCGTTAACGACTCAGAGCACGAGGCTGACTTGAGCGAGGGCCCATCGACGCTCGACGCGATCCAGGCACGAAATGGGAACGGAGAACAGGAGAAGGCCATGGCGAGAGGCATCTCAACATGTCGGTCCCTGGCGGCGAGGCACAAGGGGTTTCGGAGTACGGCGTGTGCGGGTTTTGCCAGTTTCGGGTGCGGTGCAAGGTGGCCAAGGTGGGCGTTGAGGGCGACGAGGTGAGGTGGCAGGCCAGGTTGCGGCCGAATTGGACCTCGGGTGACTCAACGGTTGAGGCGAGAATGACGAGACAGGATGGCCAGCGAATCGAGGCCGAGACCTGGCGCCGACGAGGATAGAATTGACACTTCATGTTCGGCGACAAGGAGGCATAGGTTAAGGTCGTGGAACTTTACTCATACAACATAGAGTCGCCCATGGACGAGAATATGACGCGCTCGACATAGTAGTTCGTGGTGGGATAAGGTACACCTTAGATACCCAACATAGTACATCGTCGCGTGTCTCGCGGGGCAAGATCGACAATAGAATTTTCTGCGGGGAGATGATGCACAGGGAAATATCACTGGTACCTGAAGGTACCAAGCTGAGATTCGAACTGATGGGGCCTTCCCTCGGTCTCATGGATAAACGTTGATCATTCATGCCCCGTGTGGGAATATCTGTAGGTCATGAGGTTCCAGGCTGATCATCCAGGTCCCGTCCGTGTGGAAGATCTCGTCTTTGGATTCACTGACAGAGACATTGGGGAGCCAATCGAGGTTGCCAGCCGCCGGTGGGTCAGGCCCTAAACGGTATCGGGACTAGCGTGCCGCTTGTGGCTTTTGCCTTTTGCAGACGCACCCCATCGCTGGAAGACTCACACTGTCGGCCTCTCTGCGCCGCCGCGGCCCACAGTCCACAGCCCACCAACCTTGACATCCATTACCCCACGCTCCCAGCCGCGCATGACAAGATTGTTCTCGACTGAGGTGCTCTCGACAGTCTGGTACATACCTTACCTAAGGACAGTGTGTGTTGAGCTCCCGTGCCCTAGGTACCCTGCCTTTCGCGCTTGTGTTTCCCTGCTCTGGAAGCCGGAGGGGGGAAGCTGTGTGTTGTCCATCGGAGGTATGTACATAGATACCGACGCCGCTGTGCTGCCGTGCTACTCGTGGTGCTGTACGCGGCAACACGTCGAGTCCCAGCCCACGCCGTGCTCCGTCTGACAGACATACGTACCGACATCTCTTGGTTTTTTATTTATGTTTAATTTTCTCACCTTAATTTTGTTGATGTCTACGCATAGAGCCGTGGGCATGCAGAACTACTAAGCCTCCGCCCTTGGTGAAAGTTTGGCCACAATCCGGGCCGCAGCTGTCGGCCCCTCGTCCCGCTTCACTACAAGAGGTACATACTCTGTCCAGACAAGGTGCTGACTTGCTGTGTTGGACCCCGGCTGATCCAATCTCATATCCGGCCTCCAGCACACCCAGCTCTCCGGGCTTTCATCCCACGCCCTCCATCGTCAAACCATCCACTCGCCGAGCCTCTTCTCGTCCTGCCCAACGCTGCGACGACGCGCCCGACAGGCCTAACCGACTTCTCTTCGACCATACGCAGTCCGTCTCTCCGTCCTTCCACGCAGGCCCGAAGCCTGGCCGTCTTCCCCGCAGCTACCCGCAGCTCCTTGGCCCGTTCCCCTCTCTCGACTCCGGCATATGGGCGAGCACAGTCGCCCTCTCGATTCCCCCCATGGGCCCATTATGATATCCATGCAGCGATCCCTCTCTTCGCCCGTCGCCATTCACCCGTCGCCGCGTATGTTGCGGAGAGCATGACCACCCCGCAACCTTATTGGACCTGCCCATGCTGACCTATTCGCTCCCTCTTGGTGACGTCGCAGCCCGCTCGGCTCCCGCCACACTAGCCTCGAGGTCTCCGACTCCTTCGCCGGCTGATAACCATGCCGACGTCTCCTCGTCGCGCTCCCGGCGCCGAAGCTCCAGGAGTCCGTCGCGATCTCGCAACGACACCATGACCTCCCACGGTCACGGAGCCTCGAGGCGCTCCTCCGCTCTACATACCCCCAAGAGCTCCATTTCTCTGCGCACTCGTCCCATCATCGACCAACCAAGTCGTCCCAGCACCCCGCTCGCCGCCCCGCCCATTGATTCGTCGGACGATGCTCCTACTACTGACGACAACAGACATGCCGCCCTCAAGTTCTTGCCGCCATTGTTGACAGATGTGTCCCTGTACACAAACCCGCATTTCGGCCCGGAGGCCGAGAGCACGACGCTCGAGGAGCTGGCTCATCTCGTACGACTGTCCAAGTATCAGGAGCGCAAGCGCGCTACTACCCGCCTCCGCCTTCACCGGAGTTTAGTCTCCACGGCCCTCAGCGCCCGCTTGATGCGCTGCGGCGAGATGGCCCATAGGAACCTGGTCGAAGGATTCCGGAATGACGACAAAAAGACCTTTGCGGCATTGTACAACGCCGTGATTGATGTCCGGAGGAGTTGCGACGAAACACGGCGTTATGCCCTCCTGGAACCCGAGGTTGAGCTTGCCCAGCCTTCCGGTCTCGCTTCATCTGATGCCCTTTCGGATATTGCCACAGGTTCTGTTGCTGGTGCCGGAGCTGCCCCGACCGCGGTGACTCCTTTCCTTCAGGAGATCTCTCCTCCTTCCCGTGATGCTTTTCTCTTTTTCCTTACCCAGATCCGCACCAATCCGGACTATGTGGCCACTCGTATCGCCACGCTCAAGAGCTCCGAGCTTGCGGCCTTGACCAGTTTCCACCAGACCATGGAGCCGATCGACTCTGTCCTCCCTTACCACAGCCGTTCGTCGAATCGCTCCGTATCAGGAAGTTCCTCTGTCTACTCAGGGTCCGGGAGAGAAACCAGCGGCGGGCTCTCTGGCAAAGAACGCAGCGCCATCGAGCGCCTGCTCTCGTTCCAGCGACATGACCCGCTCTCCGCTCTCATCTTCACCTGCTTCGCAAACTCGGCGGGCCCTGATAGTGCCGAGGACCAGCGTCGCACTGCGGTTTGGGCCTCCGCATGTGCCCGGCTCATCACGGCGAAAACCACCGGCAGCGAACAAACCATCACGTCAGTGCTCAACGTTTGGGTCTCAATGCGTGACTGGGCTGGCAAGTCCAACATGGAATGGTATCTGATGAAGATTTTGGGTGACGGTGCCTTTCTGCTCGACCGGGCCGAGGACCAAGATGGTACCCGCTTCAATGTGTCGGACTGGTCGAGCAAGGATCGAATTGCCGCCGAAGAGTTCTATACTAGGGCTGTTGACGAGCTCTTTGAAGTCCTTGACGACGAAGATGCCACCGGGATCCCCGAGGGCCTGCTCGAGCTCGGCAACGAAATCCTCAAGCGCCTCGACAAGCGTTCGGCTGAGACCACCCGCCGCTGGCTGGTTGCCAAGTACATGTTCACTGTTTGGCTGCTCGGCGTCGTCATCCACCCTGAGGCATACGGCATGATGGCAGAGTACCACATCACCGAGTATGGCCGTCAAAAGATTCTCAAGACTGTCGCCATGCACGCCCAAAAGTACGTTGTCGATATGCTTCAAAGCCCGACTCCCGTGTCCACGCCGCCCAAGGTCAAGTCGCATATCGAGAACATCTACAACCGCTTCAAGGACCCATCTCGGTACCGCAAGAAGACCCGGCTCCTGCCTGCGCGCTCCATTACAACTATGCGTGAGACTGCTGAGGTTCGGCCCTACCTTGTCATCAGCCCAGCCGACTTGGTCACCCTCGTCAACGCCCTCTTTCCTGAGCGCCGCCCACGCTCCGGCCACTCGAGCGGTCTGCGCTCCAGCGCTCCCTCCGTTTCTGGCTTCTCTACCATCTCCCAGCCCATGTCCATCCGGACCGCCCCAAGCAGCTTCGATGCCATGTCGGTCCTCAGCTCCAGCGCTGAGTCTTCCTTCAGCGACGCTACCACATCGCGGGAGCCGTTGCTGGACGAGGAGGGTCCATATTCTCCTTCCCGCGAGCAACCTCCAAAACCGAATACGTACGAAGAAGACGGCGAGCGCCTGCGCCAGGCTATGCAAGAGATGACGCAGGTTTTGGGGCAAGATGTTGTTAACGGCTCGTGCCACCCATGCGCTGAGCGCTGGGCCGTCTTGTTCATTTCCGCCGACGGGCACAGGCTTTCTACACAAATGACTTTTGATCCGGACGACGAGTTGGAGCACGACGAGACCTCATCCAACACGAGCGACACCTCGGGCGACGAAACGGATGACGGGCGCCCTGAACTCAACAAGGACTACCACCAACTCCGTGAGTCTATCCTTAAGCTCGTGCAGGATTACGAGATCCCGTCAAGCCTCGAGAGCGACCAAGCGTTTAGCAATCGCGCATCGAAATACCGCCACAAGAACAAGGTCATTACGACAAATACCACCCCGACAATCACCATGGGCAGCCGGAATCCCTACCGCCAAAGAACTGCCAGTTTCGCAGGCAGCACGGCCGACGGCCCGGCAAAGTCGAACAAGGGGAAGGACGTCGAGCAGTCCGAGGACTCATGCCCGCTTATTACGATGTTGACAGCCGCCTGCTCTCAATCTCGCGCCCAGAACGACTTCGTCTCGGCCCACCTGTGGTGGAGGACCCTGCAACAACTCAACGCCCTTACCTCGGAGTCTCTGCGGCGCGACGGCTTTGCTGCCCTGCTCAATATCCTTTCACGCGGGCCTCGAGACTCCATCCGCCGCTCGGCCGCCGCCATTGAAGAATATGACGCATGGCTTGTGTGGCTGAAGCAGAGCCAAGAGCGCGCCGAGGGCATGATCGAAGCGATGATGCGCCGCCTGCGTGCCTTGCGCGACAAGTATTGGTACGTCACAGATGTGCGCAACTCGGCTCCCTACGTCGACTCGCGCAATGTGGCGGTTGCCCTGAAGACGATGGGCACCAAGCGACGTTGGGCATCGTTCCAGCGCATGAAAAATCACATGCAGCGAGGGCCCGCCTCCAACTACCTGTTCCGCGCCGAGTCTCAAGTCCTCGAGCTCCTTGCTGCCCCAGAAGACCAGGGCGGCCCCAACAAACTCCGTGATGAACAGGCCGAAAAGACTGCCCTCTGGCTCCAACAGTACAATGTTGAGAACTTTTGCCAGGGCGAGGAGCGCATCCACCGCTTCTGCTGTGAGATAGAGAGCTGCGTCAACAAGCTCGTCGGTGAAAATATCGTCGAAGGGCCCGTGCTGTGGTCGAGCGAGCTTTACGCCCGTGATCGAAAGATGTTTGAGACGAGCCGCAGCCCGGCGCCGCGCGACCGCGACCGCGACAATCAATCCATTTGGGACGATTCCATCAGTGTCATCAGCGACCCCGACCGCCGGTTCGTCAACGTCAGCCGACCTCCATCTATCAGCAGCCGCGACCGCGGACACCTGTCGTCCGACTCGGGCCGCTTCAGCTACTCGCGAGCTAGTACCACCATATCTGATATATACGACGGCTCTGAGTATTTTGGTGCCTCCTCGCCAGTGCATCAAATCGACCCCAGCGCCACCTTCTGGTCACCGTTCCGGCATCGGGCCACATCTCCCAGCGCCGCGTCACGCGCGCATTCGCCCACCACTAGCCTCACCAATCTCTCAAGCTCCTTCTACCCGACCTCGCACCCGTCGTCGCAGCATCAGCATGCGACAGGCACCGGCCGCGCCGGGACGTCGGCCTCAAGCGATATGACGGCCCAGCAGCAGCAACAGCAACAACGGCTGCTGTCAGATGAGAAGGCGCGCTTCCTCAGTGACCTGCGGCAGATCCTGACAAGTCTCCTCCTCTCAGACTTGGGCAACCTTGTTTTTGCCCGCGGATCGGAAACGGACGCGTGGTTCGAGGGCCTGGGCCAGGAGTGCATCGACCGCAGGGAGGCCATCCAGCGCCGGGCGCGTAAAGCGCAGGCACGGGAGAAGCGCAGGTATTCTGCAAAGGCGGCTCTGAAGCAGCGCCTGCTTGAACAGAATAGGTCTGGAGGCAGCTCAGGTGGTATTGATGCGATGAGCGACCGTGCTCTGTCCGATACGCAAAGCTTGGGACCGGACGGTAGTCAGCGGGGTAGCCAGCGCGGTGGTAGCCAACGCGGCAGTGTGTATGGGGGCAGCATCCACGGCAACGAGAGCTCGGGAACGAACGAGACCATCTCGGCGCGCAAACATAACAGTCACCACCACGAATCGTCGTCGTCATCGCGCAAGGACCCGTTCCCGGATTTCCCGTTTACCAAGGCCTACCAACGCTTGCTCAAAATGTTTTGCGTGCATCCTAACCCGTTTGTCAAACTCAACGCACTGTACGAGCTCGAGCATCTCCTCATCGCATCGCTCAACTCGGGCTCACGCCGCGCAAGACTCGCGTGGGCCCGTTCCGAGCTGGGCTCGGCATCGTCAGCTGCCACGGACGAGCATGGCGCTCCCAGCGGCCGCACTCAGCTGCTCGAGGAGACTATCGACAATGTGAAGGAGCGCCGGTCGCAAACGCTCATGCAGGCTCCTGGCGGTGGCGGTGGCCGGGCATCTTCGACGGGAGGTGGTAACATGGACAGCATGACGCGCTCTTCGACGACAGGGACGACGGCAGGCCTACCTGCAGTGCATACTGATGCGGTCGCGAACATGTTGCAGGCTCTCTTCCGAGACCCTGCTCTCCGGCCCAAAACGCTCTTCAGAGATTTGCAGTTCATTTCTGCGTTTGTCCCCGCGTCGGTGCTTGACAAGACGGAACGCGGGAAAGCCTTTTGGGATGCAGGCGTCGCCGCGCTGCTGCTGAAGCAAGAGGTTTGCAGGACCATGGTCGAGGTGGCCGATGAGATTGTTGGGAACTACACCCAGTCGAGGAGGAGAAGCGGCACCACCAGCTCTGGAAATGCCAACGCCGGCCAGAGCGGCAGCTCCAACGTCAACAACAACGCAAACGCATCCGGAAGCCAAATCGACTCCCCCACCCTCGGCGTTGCCGGTTTGGCCACAGCCGGGCCTGGTACTCCGACCTCACCCTACCCGCCCGACTTGGCGTCGACGCCTCCGTCTTCTCCGCCATCCCCTCTCCCGCTTTCGACGCACAACTCCCTCGCCGACGCCGCAAAGATGTGGACCATCACCGCCAAGGAAGGCGACCCGACCGCGCAGCGCGAACTCGCCATTTTCTACATGTCAAACCCCGAGCTGGTCCCGCGGACCACGCTGCCTCTGTCCAAACCGCGCGAGGTGTTCAAGAACGTGTCCGTCTTCGCTTCCATGTCGTCCAGCGCTTCCGGCGCTGCTTCCGCGTCTGCGCCAAATCTCAATCTTGATGATGGTGATGCGGATAGCGGCGTCGGAGGGATCGGCGGAAGTTCTGTGGGTGATGGAGACGGAATTGGAGGTGCCGGGGCAGGTTCGGCCGGGTTGAGAGACGCCAGGAGTGACCCGGCGCTGATGTGTGTTGCCATCCATTGGATGGAAGCGGCAGAGAAGGGAGGAGATGAGGTGGCGAGGAGGTTTATGGTGCAGCACGGGTTGAGGAAGTGAAAACTTACTCGTGTGGTGTTGATTCGTGAAGTGTTGGATACTTACCTGATAGATGGGGGTCTCTGGCATGGAAGGATTTTTCGGATAGACGGATTGGTGTGGCACTTTTATTTCGCACGTTTTTCCTCTGCGACATTTGGTTTTCTTATTCCTGTTTCTTGGATACGTTGATGATGGACCATATCCTTCATGATTGATTCTTAACGCTGCCAGGCTTGCACGTTTCTCTGGCCATTTATTTGAGATACCTGGTATGTTTTGCTGGAAGATATGGCACATTTACATTGTTGGCTCCTACTTGGCTAGTCTTTTGAGTGGTACATGGGAGTTTTCAGCATTTGTCTCTTTGGTCGTTTCGCGCTCGGGTCTCACTCGTTGGAGGTTGGAGGGAACTTCCCGGAGGAATATTTGATGCTCTTCCTTCAAACAATGAGTCGTTCAACACACCTGGATACCCCGTTGGATACACTGATTTGGACTGTCATGTAGTTGGGCATACACATATCAGAGGTGTATAAGTATAATAGTAGCTGGGATGCATAATGCAGTTGCCCGCCCCGACGAGAGCCGGTTAATAACTGGGTGGAAGGACATTTTCCGTCGGTCGGCTGGTCAGTCGGTCAGTCAACCAAGCAGTGCTTAGCACTTTTCTATTGACAGTGAACAAAACATGTATTTGTTTGGGCTAAAAGACTTGGATGTCTCCTCAGCGATTGGTGGTTTTCATGGATGTCGCCCCAGCACGCAGTTCGACTTCGGAACTGACAGTTCGTGTCGACGCTTCCTGATGTGAAGATTGTATACTGAGCATTTCTTGAACCCCCCCTTATGATACGGCACGAGAGTATCAATGGTATGAGAAAGCGACGTCTGACGACCCAACGATAACCGTGACGCGTCGCTCAATGATCATATCTACGTAGCAGCGTATAGAGATGAGCGCGAAGAAGCACGCACAGCACCGCCTCGAAGCAAAACGGATGTCTGCAACCTTCTTCGCTACGACTTCTCAAAGGGCAGCTCATGGAGGATTCCAGGCAGCAGGTTGGCCGTGTTAACAATCACCGACGCGTCAAACGCGTCACCGCGTATCAATTTCATCAACCAACCAATTTTGGCAAAGAGCGCACACATTTCAAAGCAGTTCCCACTTTCTTCCCCATGTCTCGACGCCAGGCCAAGATCACAGTGAAAAAAATGGTGAGAGGACATCAAAAATTATGACCGGAACGGCCCCGAAGGACAATTCAGGACGACATGCTCCGCGCTGTGCAATGCAGGCCTATCGCCCTGGTACCCCTGCTTCTTGATCCAGGTGTACCCAATCAAGGTAAGTATGAGGAAAGAAAAGAGAAGAAGAGACCAAGAATTTGGGAAACGAGCCCTCAATTTATAGACAAATCTGGGTGGTCTGTGCACCCTTGCAGCCAATTGCAGTCGTGCACGGATCACCTCCTTCCAGCTGCTCTCAGCTGCCGCCAGGCGACGTGGGCCCGGAGATGGAAGATTGCTTTTCCGGATAGCGAAACAGCAAAGCCCAGGGACCCACCATTGCCCCTGGAAGCTTGGCATGTAACTACTCTTGGCACTGGAGGGGCAAGGGCGGGAGGAGCCGGCAGAATGAATGCCCCGCCTTGAGTCACTGCGGGACTGCGGTTTCGGGTTGGGCCTGTGTCAAAAGTTCACGACCTCCAAGTCTGCAGCACAACATTGGAAAAATAAGGATTGCGGTTTGGCGACATAGAGGGCCAGTTTGAACCCAATCCATCCCTTCCGCGTCCCTAGCCCTGGTTTCAAGATACTCGACTCCAGACCAGCATGCCCACCATCAACGTCGACAAATACGCCCTCTTCGAGGAGCTCGGCGAGCAGTAAGAGTCGAAGATTGCCATTGTCAATACCCTCCATGGATGCATTGCTGATGCGCCTTTCCCAGCTTCACCGAGGAGGGCTTCCAGAAGCTGTGCTTTGACTTCGGCATTGAGCTCGACAAGGACACCGAGAATGACCCGTCCCGGCCCAAAGACGAGCCACCGGAACTGGCTATTGAGATCCCGGCCAACCGCTATGACATGCTCTGCTTCGAGGGTAGGACACAATCATGAGCACAGGATGGATAATATGGGTCACAACATGCTGTCTAGGTCGACATTGCGCTTTCAAGTCCTGGGTGCTGAATCTTCTTTCTCCCAGGCATCTCTATGAACCTCAACATCTTCCGCGGAAAGTATCCCACGCCAAACTGGAGGCTCGCCGACATTCCAGAGGATAAGCTGCAGACCCTCACAATTACTCCCGAGACTGGCCTCGTCCGCCCGTATGCCGCCGCCGCCATCCTGCGCAATGTCAAGTTCACCCAGGCCTCCTACGACTCCTTCATCAGCCTGCAAGACAAGCTGCACCAGAACTTGGCGAGGCAGCGTACTCTGGTCGCGTGAGTGCCGACATATCCCAGACTTAATGCGCCATTGCGCACTAACAACATCAGAATCGGAACACACGATCTCGACACCATTCGTGGTCCTTTCTCCTACGAGGCCCTCCCGCCGAAGGACATTAACTTCGTCCCCCTGAACCAGACGAAGGAGATCAACGGTACTGAGCTCATGAGCTTCTATGAAAACGACAGGCACTTAAGCAGGTACCTGCACATCCTTCGCGACAAACCCGTCTACCCAGTTATCCTTGACGCCGACCGCAATGTCTGCTCGTTGCCGCCCATCATCAATAGCGAGCGGTCCAAGATCACCCTCGAGACTCGCAACGTCTTCATCGACATGACGGCCACCGACCAAACCAAGCTCGATATCGTTTGCAACATCATGGTCACCATGTTCTCCAAGTATTGCGCCGAACCTTTCGTCATCGAGCCTGTCAAAATTATCTCGGAGCACAACGGCACAACTCGTATCACCCCGAGTCTGGCCACCCGCACGATGGATGTTGAGGTCGATTACCTCAATGGCGTGTGCGGCCTGAAGGAGTCGCCCGAGTCGCTGTGCAAGCTCCTGACCAAGATGGCTTACAAGGCTGAACCGTCCGAGGATCCCAAGGTGATTAAGGTGACCGTTCCGCCAACAAGAGCCGACGTGTTGCACCCATGCGATGTGGTAAGTAGACTTTTGGAGGTACCCAATTGCCTTGAATCGTTTTCTCTGACGCGACCTCAAAAAACCAGATGGAAGATGTCGCTATCGCATACGGCTTCAACGAGCTCCCGCGGTCTTCGCCAAACCGCTCCGTCACGATCGGCAAGCCTCTCATGATCAACAAGCTCAGTGACATTGTCCGGCATGAGTGTGCTATGGCCGGGTGGGCGGAGGTCATGCCGCTTATTCTGTGCTCGCATGATGAGAACTTCGCCTGGCTCAACCGCAAGGACGACGGTAAGACGGCCGTCAAGCTCGCCAACCCCAAGACAGTCGAATACCAGGTTGTGCGCACCTCCCTTCTCCCTGGCCTTCTCAAGACGCTCAGCGAGAACAAGGCCATGCGCCTGCCCTTGCAGATCTTTGAGACCTCGGACGTAGTCTTCAAGGATGACACGGTGGAGCGCAGGGCACGGAACGAGCGCCACTGGGCGGCGGCCTACTACGGCAAGACGAGCGGCTTCGAGGTGGTTCACGGTCTGCTGGATCGCGTCATGACTATGCTGAAGGTGGCTTTTGTCACGCATGAGGAGGGCTTGGAGGGGAAGAGCGTGGATTATTCGGTTCAGAAGAACCCCGGGAAGGATGGGTACTTTATCAAGGAGATTGATGAGCCTACCTTCTTCAAGGGAAGAGCGGCGGCCATTTGGGTCAGGTTGGGAGGCGAGTTGAGGAGGATTGGCGAGTTGGGTGTGTTGCACCCCGAGGTGTTGGAGAGGTTTGATCTGAGGTATGCCTTTATTCCCCTCCCTTGTGCTGGATGTTTGACGATGTCCTGACACTTGCTTGCGCTACAGATACCCGGTTAGCACGCTCGAGGTGAACCTGGAGGTCTTCTTGTGAGGGGTGTCGTGTTCGGCTTGGTACTGTGGGATGTCCGTATTTATGTGTCAGTGTTTGATAGATGATGGCTGGGTACTTAGTGGTGCCCGAGGGGCTCAATGGTGATATGAGATGGGCATGTCCTCGAGTCCAACTCGATGTGACCGAGCCCAAGGAAAGGCGCGAGAGAAAGGAAAACCAAAATAGAGATCGGATGCGATTCCGTTGCAATCTTCGTTGTTTTGGTGTCTCATTTCCACGGCTGACGATGACATCCGTCTGCCTAGGGCACCCGAGTATATGTGTATCCCTGGTCAGCTGCTGTTGGGTTTATCCCATCCCGGTCTCTCTCACACCCACAGACTGTCCATTTTGGGGAAGCTGGGAGCTTCCGCAGGCAGCACCAGGCTTGCATCATGAGCCCGAGACGGGCTTCAAAGGAAAAAGCACCGCGGGATGTCCCACGCGGAACCGGCTGTTAGTGCAAGCCAGATTTTTTATGTGAAATTGATCCTCCCTACTTCCCCTCTTAACAGTGGAAATGGAACTTGAGGCCATTGGGTTCTTGCCTCAACAGAAGGCGGAGGTGGTTGAGGAACAACCTGCACGGCAACTCTAGCTACCTACCAGGGGATGGAACCAGATTCCCAGCTTCTTACATGTGTTGGTAAAACGCGCTCTCTTGCCGACCGATCATAAACAGAGCTCTTCCAAGAGAACGGATGATGGATCTTCTTGTTTCTGCCTTCTTCGCAGATGCACAATACAAAAGATCCATGACAGTCTCTGCGACCTCCACAACCCGGATCAATCACGCACGCACACAGTAGAGACCAGACTAGAATCTCGTCAGCCAGATACACCGAGTATTCCAAACCCGAGCTGACTTGATTCTCCCCCTCGTACATCTCCTGCTGTGCACATGCAGTGCAGGCTGGTTGTGTTTTGCTGGCAACTAACTCCCTTTCGATCCGACCATGCCTGGCCTGCCTTGCCCCGAACTTGGTCATTAAGTGTGCAGCATTCCTCACGTCAGCCACCCATCAAAGCCAGGTCCTCACCGAAAATGGGGGCCACTCCTCCGGATGTGGTCGGCCCATTCAAATGAGATGGAACGGCCTGATGGATTGTGGGAACCTGGAAGGGATGGATGGATCGTGTTTCTCGTGAAGGGAAAACTCCGGGCTGCCTGGAACTCGTGATTTTCGGGCAGGGACTTTGGGTACGTTCGAGGTTGGTGATGATGACCATGTCTGATGGACGGAAGGCATTGTCTCGCCCATGATATGTGGGCTTTAGGTACCTTACCGGAGGAAGGGGTAATGTTGATATCGGGTGCAAGGGAAAGGGACTTGGCGAGCGCGATGGCCCTTCTGCTTGGGAAAGTTGGGGTTTGTTGACCGGGTAGTGACGGCGTCTGGCATTGGGTCTCGGGAAAGGCGTTGATCAGTTCTCGCCAAATAGTACAGACTTGATCTTGCCTGCCACTGTATGGACCTTATTTCCGTTATGTCCATGTGGAAGTCGGGTAAGGGAGGACAACGACGGGAGAATAAGCCATCGGGGATCAAACATATGGAACTCCGAGTCTAGGGGGTTGATGTGAGCACCGAAACGGAGTTCATCCAGTGCAACTCATTCTCTCCGCCTAGGTTTATTAGGAGCTTCACGACCCTGACCTACAACCTAATTTATGACTTTCATAGCAGCGTCACACGACATGGTGGCTCCAGCACGATGGTGCCATATCCTCATATTCTCCCGCATTAACGGCGGCTGCAAGGTCGCGTTGTAGAGGTAGAACAAGTCGAGGACTCGGATCTCGACCTAAGTCATCTCATCTCGAGTTTTCGGGGGGGAGTGCGCCACCACACACACCAAGTGTTCCCTAACTCCGCGATACTCGATGCTCATCACATCGTTTGTCTGTCGTGGGTATGTCTTAAAGTCGGACAGAGGCTAAGGACCTGAGAGATAACCCGGAACTATTTTGACGTCATTTCCCCATGGATCTATTTGCCCATTAGGGTCCTCATTGAATCTTTTGATCGCTGATTAATTACCAGTCCATGCATCGGCTACTTTTGTTTCATAATCTTCGACACGGATTGGAAACGGACATTATCGGGCTCCGTAACGCTCCGTCTCTGCTTGAGCGGAACAACAACCACGAAGGTTTGACTGTCAATCTCTATCCACTGTGGCTGATTGGGGAGATAACTTCTCGACCTTATGTCCGCACTAAACCCGGACCGCCGACACAAAGGGAAAACAAATCTTGGCGTGGTTGGCTTTGAAGCCTTCTCCCGGACCTCGGACTACGTTATTCGACCGGTCGGGTTACAATCTGTCAGCATGCAAGGGATTATGGAGCCTGGAAGGTCAGGGTTCCAATGATGCCACGATGCTTGGGGCTGATGCAGTGTGGTTGTTCCAGGCATCTGGTACATGGCGCGGCACAAAATAAGCTCTTTTGGGAGGTGGGCCAAACAAAAAGGAGATCTCCGTGTCCCCTCGGATGACTCGGCAATGGGAGCCGGGCTCTTTGGGAAGCTAATGCAGCTCATCTGAGCCGCATTCAAGAGATCAGGGTTGTTTTGGTGGTGCTTGTGGTTGGGCATAGGTGTTTTGCATCAACTTTTTGCCCGTGTAACCGTTGAGGAACCCCAAACAGACCCCATGAAATGTCTCCGAGCCAGGCCGCCTTGTTCACGTCAGCATGTCTAGGCGGTTCCATAGCACTTACGCTGGGCCGGAACGGGCTTCGCAGACGATGAGTTTGCTATCACTGATGGACTTTAGAATGGAGAACGGACATACCGGCGAATGAGTCAAGCGTGGTGATGCACTATGATGGGTCCCTGACCAGATGTTAGGTTGTCGGTGTTCATGGAACTCGGACGGATGCAGCACCGCAGCGGAAGTCGCAGCAATAGGAGTACGATAAGGCTGGTCGCAGAAGGTACTCGAAGAGCCCGGAAGGTGTGATACCATGATGATATCACGTCGACGTAGGTGCTCGGCAAGAGCATCACCTATTCGTGTCGCGCATGCCCATATAAAGTTGTGACTTCCTCCAGGAACTGCCTTCTCCATCTCGTCCTCCTTCCCAGTGACCAGCAGTCCTTTGCCCAACATCAACTACTCTGGTTCCTCGGTCCTAGTTCTTCCAAGTTTATACCCAAATCTTGCTAGATGAGAGCATCATTACCCCAGCGTGCATCTCATCCAGTCACACGATGGCATCAGCGACATCGCCAATGGGTCCAGCGAGATCACCAGCGTCGGATCCAGAGAAGTCCGATACGTCGGCTAACTTTGACATGACGCTCACCTCCCAACCCCAGCAACACAGCTTCAGCACGGCCTCCTATGGATCTTCTACACTTCCGCCTCCAAACCTGTCGGGACTTCCACCCCTTAGCAGGACAACATCCCGTACGACAACACCTAGAGGAGAGGGTTACAGGGAGAAGGAGGGGGACAATTCCACGGACGGTAGCATCAGAGAGGGAATGACCGCTCCTTCCAAGGATGAGAATGAATATCCCACAGGATGGGCGTTTGTCTTCATCATCGTCGCCCTGGTTCTTAGCATCTTCCTGATTTCACTGGACATGGTAAACCACCCTTTGAACAACCCCAGTCTTCCTCCCTAACACATTGCTAACAACCTCCCCAGACCATCGTTGCCACTGCAATCCCCCGGATCACCGATGAATTCCAAGGTCTAGGCGACGTCGCCTGGTACGGCTCCGCCTTCTTCATGACCGTCGGTGGCTTCCAATCTACCTGGGGCAAAGTCTTCAAATACTTCCCGCTCAAGATCAGCTTCTTGATGGCCATATTCATCTTCGAAGTCGGCAGTCTTATCTGCGGCGTCGCTCCCAACTCCGTCGCGCTCATCATTGGCCGCGCCATTGCTGGCGTCGGCGCTGCGGGCATCGGCTCCGGGGCCTACACTATCATCGCTTTCTCGGCCGCGCCTAAGAAACGCCCTATTTTCACCGGCATCATTGGCACTGCCTACGGCGTCGCTGCTGTTGTTGGCCCTTTGATCGGCGGCGCATTTTCGGATCACGTCACCTGGCGCTGGTGCTTTTACATCAACCTCCCTATCGGCGGGCTGTCGGGTGCCATTATCTGGCTTTTCTTCAAAGCTCCCAAGGGAGCTAAGCCTCTCGCCGCGCCTTTGAAAGAAAAGTTCCTCCAGATGGATCCGTTGGGATCGACGCTTATTATGGGTGGCGTCATCGCGTACATCCTCGCCCTGCAATATGGTGGCCAAAGCCACCCGTGGAATAGCAGCACGGTAATTGGGTTGCTGGTAGGATTCGTGGCTATCTTCGCAGTGGCTGGCGTCTGGGAGTCCTACAATGGGGAGAGGTCGATGATCATCCCGCGTCTGTTTCGCAAGCGCGACGTGTGGGTGTCGTCGTTTTTCGCCTTCTTCTTTGCCGGCAGTTACATGGTGGTTATTTACTACCTGCCCATTTACTTCCAGTCCATCAACGATGCGAGCCCGACCCAGTCAGGCGTTGACAATCTGCCGCTGATTGGAGGTGTTACGGTTGCGACGGTGGTGGCGGGGATTGGCATCTCGGCGACTGGGCACGCCACGCCAGTTGCTGTTGGTGGTGCGGCGGTCGCGGCGATTGCGGCTGGGTTGCTCTACACGCTTGATATCGGCACCAGCACCGGCAAGTGGGTTGGGTATCAACTGCTTGGAGGTCTCGCATGGGGCGCGGCGTTCCAAGTGCCCATCATGATCGGCCAGGCAAAATCCAAGCCGGAAGATATCTCGCCTGTCACGGCAATCATCCTGTGTAAGTACATGCCCATCATCCTACCTCAATAATCATACAGACTGCCCAGCTAACAATGCCTTGCTCCAGTCTTCCAAACAATTGGCGGCGCATTCTGGGTCTCGGCCGCGCAATCCGCCTTCGTGAACCGCATGCTGGCAAAAGTGGTCACGTCTGCGCCAGGGGTTAATCCACACCAACTGCTAGCCACCGGTGCCACGCAGATCCGACTCGTCTTCCCACCCGATCAAATCCAGGGAATCTTGGAGGCATACATGGAGGGAATCAAGACCACGTTCGCGCTCGCCATCTCCGCCGTCGGCGCGGCGTTCGTGATTGGCATGATGGGGCATTGGAGCCGGATCAGTAGGGACGCGGTGAAGAATGTGGGCGCTGCTTAAGTTGGGATATGAGGGACGTCGTCCAGTGTTCGGCGGAGGTTAATCATGGTGGTACCGAGAATGCGGACAGGATAGAGGTTCAAGCAGAGCGACATAGACAGGCGACAGGGCAGCTTGGATACTCGGTTGGGTGTTGTTGGGTGGGTCAGATGTCATCAGGAGGTGTTCATGAGAGTGTAATTATACAGACCACAGCGAGTTCTTAGCATGGCCGAGGCAAGCACAGCGAAATAGAAGATAGGGTGGGAGGCGGGATATATACTCATGTCTCAACGTGCGGTTTCCGGTGGACTCCGCAGTCCTCCGTAGCTTGGTGGTTGAGTTAAAGTTTCCATAAAGCGGATCGAGTGTGGGTTCGGCATCGGGTGAGCAGGGGTCGCCTGCCTCCACAACAAAGTAAAAAGTCTTCACCTTTATATCCGCTCCTTCCGACCTTCCCTTACACGTATCAAGCCAATGATGAGCTGGATGCCTGGCTAGCTCAATCGGTAGAGCGTGAGACTCTTAGATTCTTAGGATCTCCGTCATCTCAAGGTTGCGGGTTCGACCCCCGCGTCGGGCTCAATTCCCGTCTGGGGCTTGGTTCTTTTTCCTGTTTCTCCCAGCGTTGATATTTTTCCCTTGAGTGTGCACACTGCAGGCTGGTGGAAGTCGGTCGATGATATGCACTGGATGTTTTGCGGCTTCGTCGAATTGCCGAATGCCTTCATGATACGGGAATTTATTGGCATTTCTACTTCGAGTCCCTGGTCAATGGATTGATAACTCAGGTGTATATGTCCTGAAGGTGGACGTTTGTGCAGAAAAAAGGATGCCTGGGCCAGAGATCGACATGAAGAGGGTTAGGGTTGACTGCTTCGTGATGGACGGCCCGAGACTCCGACCACAACGGTTGCCCTGGAACGGCAGATGCCGAGCCCCTTTTTTGATGTAAATAATGGGACATGTAGATGATATGATGACGATCAATTGAATGGATTGAATCACGAACAATAGTATAAATTTAAGAATGAGCATTTACGTGGAGTTTCCGGGTTGATGGTTCTGTCTTGCCAGTTCAATTGATAAATGTGCTGCCAGATATCTTCGTTGTGTGCGGCATCAAGACTCAAGATGATATCATGACTAGATGTCCATCCTAGAAAGCGTCAATGGAGTCAACTGGATTTGGGTTGATGTAATTCTATACCACTTGGGTAGTGACAGCATCAGAGCGACGATGTTGATATCATCTGCTACCAGAATAGGCAGAGATGACTCTAGCAACGAAGTCAGTGATGAATCATGACGAGGTCCGAGCTACCAATCGGGATAATATATTTAGAGGGCGGGTTTACCGGAGAAAGACTTGGTTTGTTCTGTCAATAAGAAACTCGGCAACGAAATCCGAACGAAAAAAAAATCGACATCATACCTTCTTCTCTCATCCAGCTCCTCTTCTCTTTTGACTTCTCTTTGAGTCATCGCCCAGCAACAACAACATGACCCAGTGGAGGAAAGCCTTCTCCTTGACGAAGGAAGAAGTCAAGGATGCCTCGCCCCCGGGGACCGTCTCTCTGCGAGGTGTGTCTGATTTCCTTCCACTTTCTTCGTCTTTACTCTTCCCTTACCCATTCTACTCCATTTGCTGACCAGCCCATTGTAGACAAGACCATTTCCGCCGCTGGGGCGGACAGCGTCGAGGACGCCACCATTGTCCTCATCCCCTGGCCCACGGCGGACCCTGCCAACCCGCTCAACTGGTCGGCCTGGCGCAAGACGGCCTGTATGGCCACCGTCGCCTTCTACGCCTTCGTGGCGAACTTTATTTCTTCCTCCATGGCACCGGCCCTGCCCCTGTGGAACAGGGCCTTCCCTCACGACAGGCGGGACCCCCACGAGCTGGCTCAGCTCATAGCAGTAAGGAACTTTCTCTTTCTTTTCATCCGTCTTGGAAGCCCCCTAACATTATTGTTAGTTCAATGTCCTGTCTGTGGGACTTGGGAACGTCTTCTGGGTTCCCTTCGCCAACGTCTTGGGGCGCCGGCATGCCCTCGTCCTTTCCACGGCATTGCTCTCTGCGGCCACCGCTGTGGGATACCACGCCCCTGGCTTCCGGGTCATTATGCTGGTCCGGATTCTCCAAGGTCTCGGAAGCTCAGCCTCGGAAACCATCGTGCCAGCTGTAGTGGGGGACCTATTCTTTATTCACCAACGCGGCAGATGGATGGTAAGTTGCACTCCCTCCGGACTCTATGACGAACCGTGCGTCTGACTCTTTTGTGTAGGCTCTCGTCACCGCAAGCCTCTCGGCCGGTGCAGTGACAGGCGGCATCGCCGGCGGCTTCATCGCCGGAATGCTCGGCTGGCGCGGCATCTTCGTTGTCACGGGCGCCATGGCAGCCATCTGCCATGTCTTGACAATCCTGCTGGTTCCAGAGACCATGTACGATCGTCCTGCCCCTGGCCCCGAGAAGCCCAAGCATGAACATCCAGCCCGTGCGACGGCGGCGGCAACGCCAAACAGAACCAGCTCACGGGCAGCAAGAAGGTCAACCTCGGTCCGCGGCCAGCCGATTTCCCGCCCGATCCCAATCGACACTACCGGCCCTCAGCTTAGCCTCGGGACGCTGCCGGACTGGAGGCTCAGCATTCCGTCATTCCGATTCTCGACGGTGTCAGAATGGTTGAACGGGATTCCGTCATCGCCATCATCACCGTCATTGCCGCCGCCGATTCCGCCAAAGTCACGGTCCCGGACCACCGTGTCATCACAAGCCTCTATTCCTTGGTCAGCTCGTTTGGCCCTCTTATGGGCTGAGGGCCGGGGTCCTCCAAGCGCCCGGACCGAGACAGACCAGAGTTCCATCGCCCCAACCAACTCCACCAGCAGCCATCGGTGGTCGAGCCTGTCGAACTTATCGAACATCGTATCGGCATGGTTCTGGGGCAACGAGGAAAGCCGCCCTGCTCAGTCCGATCGTTCCGAGACAGCATCCATCGCAACCTCAGATTTGTCCAGTGTCCGGACACTGTCGCAATTCCCTATGCCGCCCCGGCGTCCTCGCCGACCGGATGACACGTTATCCGTAATCCCCGAATCCGAGGAGGGCGTTGAGGAAGATCAAGAAGCCCACCGACAGGCCGCTCTCAACCGCCTCACCGGCCAGGACGGCTTCAACGAGGAGGAAGCCCGGGCCGAGGCCACGAAGGCGGTCAACTCCATTCGCAACTCCAGCGCAACAGCCACTCACCGGGTATCGACGACTCCATCCATCGCTGCATCACTCAACAAACCCCTCCCACCGCTCCCTGGAGAGCGCGCCTCACGGGATACTCAGAACGGCCCACATCCACAACGCCCTGATCGCAACCTAGACATGGGATTGGGTGTCACCCCGCCTGCGGTGGTCATCAACAACCCCAGCGGTGCCGAGCTTCCCGTCATGGTCACCGGCCCCGAGGCGGCTCACATCGCAGAAGCCCGCCGCAAGCGAGGCCCAACTCCTTCTCCACCTGAGCTGCCCAAAGCGTACAAGCCATACACATTCTGGCGCAGCCTCAAGTTCAGCCGCTACCGTGGGCACGTCCTGCGACAGCTCGCCAAGCCGTGGACGACCCTGCTCCTGCCGGCGACGTGGGTCGTGATGCTGCAGTTCGGCGGCCTAGTCGGGTCGGCGGCGGTCATGTCGACGGTCGGCCCCGAGATCCTGTCCGCCCCGCCGTACCGGTGGGGGAAGCACGCGGGCCTGTTGTTTATCGGGCCGCTGGCCGGCATCATCGTCGGCGGGTTCTGGACGGGGATCGTCGCCGACCGGTGGATCGCGCGAGCGGTGCGCAAAGCCGAGAGCCAACACGTCGAGGCCGAGGGCCGCGTGGGCATGACCCTCCCTGCGCTCGCTGTGGGAACGTTGGGGTTGTTGGTGTTTGGGGCCTGCGCGCGCTGGACGACGCAGTATGGGTGGCTTGGACTAGAGTTTGGGTATGGCATGGTGTCGTTCGCGCTGGCACAGGTGCCGTCGATTTGGTTTGGATATTTGATCGACTCGTACCACCAGCTGGCGAGCGATATCTTTGTCATGATCTGCATCCTGCGCGGCATCATCCCTTTTGGATGGACGTTTTTTGTGGATAAGTGGATTCAGAAGGATGGTATTTTGATTCCGTTTGTGGGGTTTGCCTGTCTGCTGGGCGGGTTTGCCTTGTTGACAATCCCGATGATGTTGTGGGGGAAGAGATTTAGGATTGCCACGGCTGGGTTTGTGGAGAAGGGACAGTGAGATGTGGGTGGTGAAAGAGAAGAGAAAAAAAGATAAGAAACAGAAAGAGAGGAAGAGAGAGAAAAGATGAGAGAGGGTGACTGAGAAGATAGACATGGAACCAACTAGATAGTCTTTCATTAATAAAGAGAAGGGGGTGTTCCCGATTGGAGATACCCTCCAAAAACCTTTGTGCCTGACCATGTGATGTGTGCGAATGCTTTTTGTGACGAGTTGTGAGCATTGAAATGCCTAGAACTGATGTTAAGATAATACCTACTCAGTGAATCAGATCCCCATGTGTTTCATGTACATGACTATGCCTCACTGGTTTGGCCAGGAACCTATATAATAGTATACTTTGTGTTTCCAAGTGTGTAAACAAGCCAATGTGCAGTGTGCGATGTGCATTAGATCTAAGCCTATATACCAAGTACGCTTCTCGAAACTCAGTGCCCGAACGCCGTTAAATCAGTGGTCCCATGTCTTCACCCCATTCTCTCCGCAGTCAACCCTAATTCTCAGGCAGACCTAGCTGCTTACCATTCAAACCTCACCCTTCCACCCCTCAACATTCACCTTCTTCTTGCCCCTCTCCATAAACGGCACCGCCAGCCCAAACAGCACCTGCAACCCAAACCCAATCCACTGCAGAACCTGCAGCGTCGTTCCGGCCTCGATGCGGATCGGCGCGGCTCCGGCCTTGCTGTCACCGCCGAGAACCAGCGCAGGGAGATCGACCGAGGCGTACTCGAGCGCCTCAGCAGTCTGCATGCTGGCCAGAGCGCCGGCAAAGGACAACGCGCCAGCGCCGAACAAGCTGGCGTGAGCGATCTTGCGGAGGATCGCGGCGCGACGCGGGGAGGTCTCCCAGTTCGTGCGGAGGTAGACGAGGAATGAAACGACGCCGAGGGCGAAGAGCACGCTCGCGGCGGCGAGCATGGCAATGAAGTTGCCGGACTGGAGATCGAGGGCGGTGGTGATGAGGTTGGTGGTGGCGATGGAGGCGGAGAAGGCGGTGGAGTTTTTGCTAACGGTACCCGGACGGGGGATGTCAGGGAAGAGAGACGAGGCGAGGAGCTCGACGGAGCGGCCGCCGGAAGATTGGCAGCGGGTGCCCGTCTCGTCGATACCGCAGATGCCGAAGTAGCCGATGCGGACCTGAAGGGGATCGGCGGAGGCGTTGTGGATGTTGTCAAAGAGCTTGATGAGGTAGATGTTGGGGATGGCTGGGGAGGTGCCGACGCAGCCGGTCAGGGAGAGAACTGGGAAGGATGTTAGTATGTGCTTGGGCCATCATGCAACAGTTACACAGGGACAATAGGGGATTCTTACCTTGGAAGACGATGATGGGGATGATCAAGAAGTACGGGGCCAACTTGAAAAGCAGTCCAGATGCTGGTTTGGGGCGAACCACGTATGAGTTGAGCTGTCCAGGACGGGATTCAGGGGATAGTGTGTTAGACTTACGCTTGAAGTACATCTTGGCGGCGGCAACGAGGAATTTCGGAGCCATTTTTGCGTTTGAAGATGGTGACAACTCTGGGAGGGGGGAAAGAGGTTGAGAGGATGTCGACTTATTAAACCCGGGATTTGTTGGCCAGCAACAAGGTATGGTGTTGTAAACAATGGATACAATGGATTATAAAGAAACCCCGACGCCGTGAAAGGAGAGAATGATGAATAGAACCCCCAGACAAAAGAAACCCAAGAGAAGACAATGAAAAACAATGCACGTCAAGTGCAGACACAATTAGCTTGTTGACTTGAACAAGAGGCCAGACGACAAAACTGGGATTGAATAATGGCCCTTTTATATGGAGCCGGACAGCTTCTATCCATCATGGACCTCATCGTGAAATGCCATCCAGATGCCAACCAAAACATCAGACGGTGTTGCGTGTGCCCCACCTGCTGTTTAACGACAAGTTTGTGCAACTCAACCGATTCGCTCTCAACCCTCGACCACTTCGTCGCGTCAGGAACACCCGCGTTTGAGAAGCCGCCGGCCGCAGGAGGCCGCATCCACCCGATGGCCGTTACAGCCGTCGTGTGGCGCTTAATCTTGCTTCCCGTCTATCTTTGTCGTCCTGGCGTCTGGCGTTTGGCTGCGGCTATTTTTGGCGACGGACAAACCAGTGGATGTTTCAATGTCTTGGTTGTGCGCTTGTCGATGCCAAGACCTTCCACAAATGGAAAGCCAGCAGCGTCGCTGAGCCAATCAACGAGCTGAGACGAGGCTTGGCGCGATGACCAGCCAGTGAGCATTGGAATGCTCGTTGATTGTGGATAGTTGATGAGCGGCTGTGTGATAACTGCCGACAACAGAAAGATGGTTGACCGAAGCCAATTTCCATTTCACAAGCAGACCTCTACTAGTATTGTGACATCATCTCATGTTTTTCGGTTTCTTGTGCTACACTGTAGGCTTGTATGTACAATTCTATTTCCTTGTTCATATCCCGACCATGACAAGCCTTGACTCCAACCGCTGGCGCCTGGGTCTTGTCGCAGCGCTCGTCAAACGTTTTAATTCCTCCTTGCCAAGAAGATACCTCGTTCAGACCCAAGGCAGACTCTCATCTTGATCTCCACTTCAACCCGACACGCCGCCCGAGTCGCAGACACATTCATGGTAAACGATGTTAATGACGACATTTCTCACGCCTCCCTAATTGTTCAAAGAACTCTCATGCTCATGCAGATTGAGGTAGGTGGCGTTGTTGACCCCACCTACTACTTCTGCTACGTACCCCCCCTCGGCTCCGCCAAAGCGCCGCCCAAGCTGGGCATCCACACACCTCGTTCCACCATCGACTTGCATCACGCACGATCTAACTCGGCCGCAGTAACACGACATAGGGGAACATGAAAATGAAGGCATTTGCCCAATGCCATCAATGCCCAGTTCCAACCCCCCGCGTCGCCTCCAACGTTGCCTCCGAGAGGCGGCGAATCCATCCTGCATGCCCCACAAACTACTGCAGCCCTACAGCCCAATCCAGCACTTCGGCGGTCCTCTTCACGTGCCGTGTTCTGTATCGTCAGATGCGGCTGGTCCGAGCATGCAAATAAACAAGGCGTGCTAGCTCATAGTCGTCACCCCAATTGGGCCGGGCCAGAACTGGAGATAAAGAATCATGAAGCAGACAGGCAAGAGCTGGGCAATTGGTGACCCACTCTCTCAGATATTCAAGTGAGGACATCCATACCTAAACACTCGAGCCCGCGTCGACTGCAACGTTGTATTGCCCTTCTGGGCTGACCACCAACAAAGTGCCAACATGCAGCTCACCGGAGTGTCGCCCGATGAGCCTCACGAGCGTCATACTCTTTTAGCTTTGCTGAGCCAAAGTGCCCGATGAAAGTGCTGGATGATCTCACAAGCTTACCAGAAGCAGATCCGAGAGTGGATGATCTCGCGCTTGTTTGTAAACCCACCATCCTCTCTCTCTCCTTGTGATACCGGCCGGTCCTTGATGTTAGCATAAATGGCGCTATCGACGAAATTGACTCAAATCATCCAAGAATCCAAGGCTGATTGCAGAAGCAAATTACAAAATAGGTATACCATTGGAACAAAGACAAAAGTCGTGTTAACCACTTAAGGTCAAGGCAAATACTACTCTGGGGACTGAAGTTGACCCAATGCAAAAGCCCGAGGTGATCACAACGCTGCCTCGGAGTTGGTGGTCGAGATAGCCCAAAAGTCCAATAATAATCACACTGTTTCGTGAATTAAAACTCATCCATTGAAACGCCCAATTTCTATGAACCATTGATATCGACCGCCCTGCATTGGGTATCAGTCATTCCCCAATGCCGTATGATACCCAGGAAAAGCAAGAAAAACAAGTCATCGTCATGAAGGCAAACCAGCCACCCATTCCCGATGAAAATGAGCCAAGAAAGCAACAAAAAGCCCTCCCTGAAAACTGAACTCCATACCCCAAACTCCCGTTCCCTTGTTCAACCCATCTCCCCTCGTTAAGTCTCCCCATCAGCTTCATCGGCCAATGAGAAAGCTGGTCGAGGCCCTCCTTCTCCGTTGCGCCGGCCTCTGCGCCCTATACTCCGGATGCTGCTCCACGAACTCCGGATGCTTGTTACGGAGGTGATGCAACCAATTGTCCCCGCGGTTGCGAACGGCCCTGCAATTGGGCACCGGGCAATGCGTCTTTTCGACCCTGGACAGGCCCACGTTTGCCCGGTGCCGGTCGGTGTTCAGGTGCTTCCTGATCTTGCGCAGCTTCTCGGCCTGCGATCCGGTATCCGGAAACTTGTTGCACGGCCTGCAGCCCCGGGGCACTCCGTCCTCGAATTCCAGGCCGCGGACGTCGGGCGCAAGCCACCAGGCGTCTGCACTCGGAGCAGATGCCCGCGGTGAGGCACGCTGTTGGCTGGGCAATTGGGATCGAGCGTCTGATGGGAACTGGAATCCATTTTCAACTGGCGAATCGTTCCGGCTTGGATGTGACGCTTGGGCGTCAAGCAAGCTGGTTGCAGAGCTGGAAACTCGTCGCTCTGGCGCAGGACAAGAAGATGTATGTTGCTGCCACATGTCCTGATAGGTTGAGTGGGCGTTAGCCAGACCGGCCTGATTGTCGTGAACCCCATATCGCCGGACATTGATGATATCCGGTGTTGAGTCGAATGAGAATTGCCGTCGCAATTCTTGACGTGGATTCCGTGATTGCGGGAACATCGACTGGCTTGAAGGCAGGCTAGCGGGGGATTGATTCATCGCCATCATCCATCCTGCCTGTGAGGTACCGATGAACGTGCTCCCGCGACTGCCGAACTCGCCGGGGAGTTCTGAGATGTGGTTGGGAGGCAATCCGCTGTACCCCTGAGGGAGCATTGCATTGTCCGTCGTGGGAGACGTCCCCTCCAGCTCAGCGGCCTCTGTCGTCCAAGCCCCTGCCCCTGCAACTGCGTGCATAGCTACATCTTTATTGACACCGGACCCTTCCAGTTCCGCAGGCGTGGTCATGGAACTCCATGCACTATGCTGTGAGGTGTTGTTTAAGTTCAAGGGGGGTACCTCGTTATTGCCGCCCTCACCCTCCAATCTCGGAGAATCGGTGATGGCTTGGGCAAAAACGGGACCTTCTTGGCTGCTGATGAATGGTGCGGTTGGGGCCACAACTGGAGCACTCGACATGCTTGACTGAGGAGAGACGGTGGACCAACTGTTACCAGTCGGCGATCTCGTGGTGGACAGCGTCGAAACGGTGGCATATGATGACCGGGATGGATTATGATGCTGCTCGACAGGTACACTGTGCTGGGCATCCGTGGTGGCGAAGGAAGCGGATGAGGATGCTTGTTGACGCAGCATTGCAAGCGGGGAATCAAGCACCGGGAAGTACGCAGGGCCCGTGACCGTGACAGTTGGAGAGACCACCGTGGCGCACGGAAGCCAATCCTGACTGGTTGGCTGTGGGACATAGAAGCTGTGGTGGGCAAGATGCGGGTAGGAATTTGTCGGCAAAGGCGCTGGTGTCGTGAAGTTCTGTCGGCCATGGCTGATTCCGGGTCTCCCAGGATAGTGGACTGGGGGAAAAGGTTGCGATGTTCGTCGAGGGCCAGGAGGCACCATTTGGGGACGATTCAACAACCTTTGGGGGGTATCACTGTGGAGTTCATGCATGGCATGAGAAGAGGTGTTCGTGTCGAGCTCGGCTCGAGTGACGGTAGGCATCCTGGTTGGGTGCATGTATGGTCGGCTGGCTGGAGTATTTGGCAGCTCAGCAATGTGGTCAGGTTGAGGCGGAAGTTCGGCGTAAGCGGGAGGAGAGTCACGTTCAGAGGCGAGAAGGTCAGGTCGAGAAGAGATGTCGTTCAGGTAGGTGAGGTGACGGTTTTGTTGCTCGTTTACAGCCTCCTCAATACGGGGCCGTGATCTTCTGCGAGTCCGAATAGAGCAGGCTTGCCTTAACCAATTCCAGGTTCGACTACACAGACTTTTACGTCTGCAGAGTTCCTGAGCTTTGGTGGCGTCAATCCTTTGGATGAGAGCGTCGACACACCGATCGCATAATCTTTGGTGAAGGCACTCCTCCCTGTTCTACGTTAGACAGGAAGAAGCAGGGATTTGGGGAGAAGCGTACAAGTTGTCCCCGTCAAGGTTCACCAACGTAGGCGACAAACCAATGGGGGAATCAGGGAGTGATGGGGGAGCAGTGTTCTTCGGCTCCCAAGCGGCACGGCTCTGGAAACTCTGATCAGAGACCGGTGAGGCAAAGGCAGCCGTCGAGACAAGGGGGGAGGCCAGGGAAGGGATTGTATTACAGGTCTTCATGGTAGAACGAACGTCGAAGGGCTTGATGGATGCCAATGGCCTGGTGTTCTGTGTCTCGACGAAACGAAAGGGAATGGAGGCGGCTGTGCTGAGAATCTTGGGGAAGCTGCGCTTTTGTGCCTGAGATATGGCGGTTTCCAGGGTCGTTCACGTCGTTGATCGTAGGTTCGACAAAAGCATGACTGTATGAGAAATGGGATCGACAGCGAGCGTAGGTCCCGGCTATCAACCACTCATGGCTACGGACCAGATGTAAGCTTGGCCCCATCCATTGAGAGAACTAAAGTTTGGCCGACAACTAGGGTGCTGAGACAGAGTTAGGTCCCTAAGAAGGAACTCACATAATTCCCCCGATGATATCTCTCCATTAGAGACCGCCTATCGTTTATTGGTAGCCTCACTATCAGACGTCAACAGCAGGGATCGTAGCGATATGATGTTCTGTAGGAGGTAGAGCGGTCAGTAACACAGTCCCATAAAGGTAACGAAAGTCAACGGGGCAACTAGATGCCTCACCTGGGAGGTCAAGGCATCCGTGGGCGACGGTATGCTTGGCAAAACTCCAGACCGAAAGCCGCAGACTAGGTCCATGGTTTGAGGAGGGGGCGTGGCGTTGAAGCAAGGCAACTGGGCGTGGCGCACAGCACCCTTTCTGGACTTTGCTATCCTAGAATACGAAAGTCAGAACAGAGGGGAGGAGGAGGAAGAGAAGAGGTTTCTGTCAACAGTACCTACCTGACCTAGGTGACGCACATCCTATCTGGAGGTTGAGGACAGCAGCGCGGGACCTGAGGTGGGAGTGTTGAGGTAAGCGAAGATCCCCAAAACGGGAACGCCGCTAGGTCGTCGTCTTTCGTGTTGGGAGGCCTCCATGCCCAACATTTGCAAGTCTCAGGGCAAAAGAACATAGTTCATGGATTTTGAGATGGAAAGGGTAATCAGAATTCGGCCAAACTCTTCTGAAAAGAAGAGCATTCTGACAGACATGAAGAACCGTGGAACACTTATATTCCTTCACCAGGAGCTGGCCCAAGTGCACGGCCACTGACCAAACAACCTTGTTTTCAACCAAGCGCGAGCTAGGAGCGAGGCAGTGCTGAAGCTGCGGGGAGCGAGCTACCGAGTCAAGAGACCGGAATCTGCGAGAGCCCATCGAACCTCGCGGGTGATGGTTCTGCTCAGGTGATTAACCGTCCAATGGACATGCCTCTCACACAGCCTTGTTGAGCCGAAGTGTGCACTTCCACTAAGTACCTTGTCTAGGTACGGCATTCTGACACTTTCGAGCGAGGGGAGAGAAGGCTCTGGCTGAATGAGGATTACTCGGTCGTGGGGTGGTGGCCGTGAGAACTTGGACAATGAGCTTGATGCGCCATCATCCCCATGGGGACAGTAGGTTGGTATTGACGATGAGTATGTAATCTGAGTGCTCAGATGTATGGACAACCCCAAGTGAGCAGCGATCTGGGACGGCAGGAAGAGGAACCAAAAAAGACACAGAAACAACGGATCAGTCACGGAGCGGGCTCCCTGCCCCTCCATCCACCGACCCCCCCCC
>NW_027191428.1:1568163-1591723 GCF_041956435.1 Mycothermus thermophilus
AATCCTGTGATCCCGTTGGACGCTCAAGGACCTAGGCTAATGCAGCAAGCAGCACATACTTGCTGAGAGGCCCTCGTTGACGGGACAGGGACAGAGGGAATGTCAAACTCAGAGTTCCCTTGGGCACTGCACCTCTCCCGAAGATGCGCGAACCACCACGGAGCGCGCACCACCCGCTTACGTCTTCGCAGGACTGGCCGCATTTTGAAATCATTTATCGTCAGATGAGGTGCTTTCAGGACAGGCTGGGAAATCTCTCTCCTCGAGTACGTCTTTTCACTGCCTGACTCACCACGACTACATCAGGTTAGGTAGGTACATTGTCGATCCCGAGTTACCTATTATTTTGGACTTTCCATCCAGAACAGTGGTCTGCGAACCATGGCCAACCCATACTCACTCGGTCGCGCCCCTTGCCAGAACCATACACTCACTGACGTGTAATGCAGCACCTGGGTTCGATTCCAGGACGTTGTGATGTGGGCAGGCACTGCGCGGTATCAGGGAGCATCGAACTTCCCCCATCCGACAGAAGCAAATTCCAACTTGCACCACCCTCCCATTGAGGATTCAATGCTGCCATCTCGGGGGGTTCAAGGTCAGGACCTGATCTTCCAGGTTGGTAAGGAGACCTTGACGGATCCCACCACATCAATTCGTCTTTGTAGGCCACCAAACGTCTGGCCACACAACTTGATGAGGACAATCCAAGTGAGGTACATCTCCTATGGCCCCAACATATCAGGTTTTCTGTCTGTGATTTTGCATGGTTTGTTGGGGTACGATGGTTGACGGAGCCTCGACCATCGCTGCGGCGTATCCGCATCCGCTCTGCAAGCCAAGACTTCCAAGCATGCCGCACAGCAAACCCGTGCGACGTATGGATGTACTGTACATACATACAGTATTATAACGGGAAGGAACTACTACTGTAGTTCCGGAGCGAGGTTCATTGTTCATGGTTTTACCATTGGACTCTTTTCCCAATGTTTCCCGTCCATTGTTCGATGACTTTGACGGAGCACACCATGAGACGTTTTCTCGAGGAGGGGTTGGCGTTGCTTGATTAGCTGCATACGCGTCCCTCATGCATCTCGTCGGTGCGGTGCCTCCAGGCACACCATCGTGGCAGTGCGCGGCCCTCGGGATTACGCCCACTCGGACCTTATACTCCGTATCCATCTGGCCTCTCTGACGGGATCGGTACCTTAGGCCTATCTATGGACCAGAATGACCCCTTGCTCATTTGTCTCTTGTGTTCCCACACATTGCCGATTTCTCAACCTTGTTGGTCGCTCCGAAGACTAACATCTGGGTTGGTGTTGCGTTGTGTCCATCAGTGTTCCATCCGTCTCTGCCTGTGATGTGTGAAACCTGGACCCCGCGTTGAAGCAAGTCCCCCGCGTCCTCAAACTCCCCCGCAAGCAAAGGGTCGGGGGCTTTCCACCACCATTAAGTAAACCTACCCATCTCCTGTCGCTCCGTTCGCCGTTCCTCTCCTCTTCTATTTGGATGGGGTTTTCCAATCATACACGTTGTGCAAGCCTTCAATTCACCTCGGAAACTCCAAGCTACCATCATGCGGCATCGCCGGTGTGCCTACGGGGACCTCTCCCTCGTAGACGATGTTGTCGACATCGAGGGCAGAGACTGGGTGGAGGATCAGGAGCCGCCCAACGCCGACGTTGACTTCCCCGAGCGCTTCGACCATCTGTACCACTTGCCAGCTGTCTCGTAAGGAATCCTGCCTACCAAGCAATTCGTCTGCTAACAAACGGATAGCCATCTTCAGCCAGGCGAGGAGGATAGGCCATATTATGAAGCGTGGACGATCACTGTTACTCCGCCCAGGACCGAGTCCTTTGAATGCCGGAAACCATGGAGGCGCCGGTCCGTTGGAAGCCGGACTCACTCCAAAGGCGTCCAGTTGAAAATGGAGCCGGCAACCCAATCCCAGCTGGCCGAGATGCACCTTGAAGCCGTCGAGGCCTACAAGAGAAAGCATTCTCGGAGCCGGCCAGCCCGTGCCGTGTGCGGCCCTGGTCGCACCTACGAAGAAGACCTCGACGAGCGGTGCCGGGCTTTGCCCAGGAGCGTCAAGACCGTGGTAAGCAACCTTCTCGCGCAGCGAGGAAAGAGTACGTCGAACCGCTGGCGCATCCGTACCTGGACGGTCGTCTCCATGCGCGAGCATCTCCAGGACCGCTTTGCCCACACCGAGTTCACCGAGGTGAAGCGCCATAAGCTGCGCTTTTGGAAGAACCCGAAGCCGGACGAGCCGCTTCTCTACACTTTTATCATCCGTGGCGCCGTGACGAGAGTCGCGGAAACTGAGGACGGCTTCAACTGCTTCGCCGCCACTGCCAACCCCTGGTCTCGCGCTGATGAGGCCGACGCGCTGCGTCGCTACCGCGAGGAGAGCCGGCGGCAGGAGGAGGAGCGAGAGCGGCAGGAAGAAGAGCGCATTAAGCGTCAACTGTCATCCCGCTCGCCTTCGCCGTCGACGCGCTCCCAGCCTCGATCTCCGTCGCTCTCCTCAATAAGCACGGCCTGGAGGTGTCGGCGTTCCCGTTCCAGCTCTCCGCCTCCTTACCGCTGCAGCGGTCGTCGCCCATACCGCTCATTTTCGTACGGCAGCACCCGGAGCGACTCTCCCCCACCATACCGGCGCTCGCGCAGCATCTCCCCAGGGTACCGGCAATACCGGTTCACGCCGCGCTACCCGGCGTCCATCGACGGCGGTCCATCCGGTCCACGCTGGAACTGCCCGCCAGGTGTGGTTGTGGACAACTTCCGCGGACGTGCACACTTTGTGGACACGCCTTGGAGCCGGCCGCCGCCGCCACCGCCGCCGCCGATGCCACCGATGCCACGGGGTCGCATAAGACCGCTTTACGAGCCGGACTTCGGTGGCCCGTCCAACGACCCGCTCCTCCGTCCGCCGACGCCACCCTTCCCTGCTCCCTTCCCTGCCGATCGTGTTCCGTATCCTTCTACTTTCCGGCCCAGCATCAGGAGCTATCCCCAGCCACAGTACCAAGTACCGAGGAACTTCCCAGGCCCCAGGTATGACTTGTATGACTATGACGTGGACCCTACTGCGATTTCTCCTCCACCACCTCCCCCTCGCCCAACATCGTCTTCAGAATGGACGCACCCCAACTCTCCGCGCCTGCCTCGCCAGCAGGGATCGATCCCTCCTCCTCCTCTGAACGATACCTCTCTCGCCGAAATTCCCCACTCCCTCCGCCCTCTCGGACCGTACGACCCTTCGCCGTCCTCACCTTCTCCAGGACAGCAGCAAATCCAACACCAAGCCTCCGCACTCCCCCGCCCGGTAAGCCCAGTCCCAGGCCCCAAACTGCCCAGCCCGAATCCAAGCCAGCAGAGCGGCGGCTCAAACCGCAGTTCCATCCCGCCTCTGCCGCCGGCGCCGAATCCGTATTCCTGCCTGACAACCCCGTCAATTACGAGTTACGGTGCGGGCACAGAAAATGAGGGCGGGAGCGAAGGGGTGAGGAGTCCGGTGATGTCGGTCGCTGGGGTTGAAGGGGGTGAGGCCGGAGAGCGAAGCAGCGGACAGTGTCGGTTGCGGTGGAGCGATGTACCTGATAATAATTGGGAGCAGGCGGACGATTGGTGAATTGCTGGAGGAGTGCTGGCGGTGTGGTATGATGACAATGAGGAGGGAACGGAGGAGGAGAGCAAAGTCCAGATGGGGGTTGGGGGAGTGTTGAAGTTCAAGCTGTTTGCAAACGGTCTCCTTTGATATGGTGACGTGTTGGTAACGGTCGGACGTATTCGGTTTGCTTTTTTCTTCTTTGCTTGGAATCTCGTGTACTGGATGCCATGGTAATGGATTTGGTGGCTAGATTGATCCGACGGAGGAACCGAATACCTGAACTTGTCGAAGATATAAAGGGGACAGTTTGCCTAGGAGGCCTGAACAATAGCTTTCATGATAATAGTGTATTGCTCAAGGAATTGACATTGCAGGATTGTTGCTATGCTTCTTAATTTTGTGCGACTGAGAGGTTATTGTGGTACCTGTGCCCATTATGTTTTGCTCAATGCACATGGCGTGAAGTTCGAGAAATGAAGGAATGTCAGATGAGAAGCATCATGACGCCCGGCTGGGGAGCCTTGACCGTGTCTTGGCAGCTTGCACCGTGTCCGTTCGGACTGTTCACACCCAATAATGGGTGGGCCGCCAAGCTGAGAAGTGGGGCCAAAGCTTGCCGGATCGAAAAAATTCCCTGGACCTTCAACACGGCTGTCCGCGACCTCAACAAGACCATCACCAACTCACCAACTCGGCCAATTGCGCACCAAACCTCTTTCCGCAACACCAAAACACCCAACTTCCGCAACTCCAACGCAATAAACTCGCCACAATGCATCTTATGTACCTCCCCTCCACCGACGGCGCCAACGGCCGCCGCTACACCCTCAAGAAGGTCCTCGACGGGCAGATCACCAAGTCGGCGCACCCGGCCCGCTTCTCGCCCGACGACAAGTGGTCCCGCTACCGCCTGACCATCCGCAAGCGCTTCGCTGTGCGCTTTGCCATGTGGGAGCAGCGCGCCAAGGAGCGCGCCGCCGCCGAGGAGAACAAGGTGAAGGCGATCGAGGCGAATCCCGAGGAGGAGAGTGAGACGGATTGAATTAAGGTCTCGACGACGAAGATTGGAAGAGGTATGCCCTCTTTTTGATGCTATGTTTACCTTAAAAGGGGTGGTTGCTAACAAGGATTGACACATTCAGGCAGTAGTTGAAGAGCAGGTGTGATGTATAGATGCAGAGAGATACCCATGGCGATACAAGTGCGACAACAACGATGGCGGCGGAGAACGCGATGTTTCACTATGGTTAACATGTGGGAGATTATCCAGCCATCGCGAGGGTCTTGGTTTTGAACAACTGAGGGGCACTTTAAGTCGGCCAGAATGTGGGATATGTCAGGCCTTGAGCAGCGCTGTCTCACAGGCAATTGTTGGGACAGCTACAGAGGGTGCGCTCCCTGACCACGAGCGATGTAATTTCTTTGGCGTTGTTGGGTCATTTGGGCTCGGGTATTCGGCGTTTGTCTGGTTAATTGAAATGGTCACATCTGGAGGCACAATGCAAAAAATTGTGGTCATCATTTTGCTGTGCTCTGTGTCTGTCCTCTTCCACCGGGGTATTTTCGTCCATCTAACCTTCCATCCTGTCCTTTTCGCGTTGGATCACCTCCTCTTCTTCGCCGCATTCACATTCCTCCCCGCCCCAACCCTAATCCTCCCCGAGCTCGACGACCTCGCGCCACCCAAAATACTCGGCAGGTAATCCTCATCCATCAAATCCTTTGCCTTCATGCGCCGCTGCTCCTCTAGTTTCCGCAGATACTCCTTCTGGTCAGGGGCGAGGATTAGCTCATTGCCCCAACCGTTCTTGCCTCCGCCCTTGACCTTTCCGTTGGCCGACCCGTGTGTCGGCTTGGGGATGCTATACACGTTGCCACGCTTGATGTACTGGAAGTTCTTCTTGAGGTGAAGAGTGAAGTTTCCATTGACGTCGGTGCTGCACGACACGCGCGTCAAGGTGGCTTGCCCACATGATGGGCAGAACTGCTTGGATGTGTCTTTGCAGACTTTGAAGCAACCGTGGCAGCGAAGGACCCAGGTGCGGAGGTAGGTGATGCGAGCAAAGCCGGAGTCGAGGAGGCTGGGCTTGTTAGAATGGATGTGCGCGCGCGAAAATGGACAGAAGAAAACGTACTTGAGGTTCATCCGCAAGGCAACGTTGCGCATGGCCATGTCGGCTGTGAGGAGAGCGGATTGAAGAACTTTCTGTACTGGCTGTTCTTCTACAACGGCATTCTCGCGGGCCTGGTACTTTTTGATGTTGCTAGGGGCTGGGAGGGTATTAGCATTACTTAGGACCACGGCAAGAGTAATGATGGTGCACGAACTTATCCATTCACCGCCACCGTCATCCTCCTCTTCTTCTTCAGTTGCCTCTTCCTCCTCCTTCTCCTTAGCCTCCTCTCCGGACGATATCTTTTCCGACTGTGTCCCGGGAGACTCCTGGAGGCTCAAGTCCTGTACTTGCGCGGAAAGCGACTCTGTGGTCTTCTCGATCGACTCATCCGGCTGTGTCACCTGCTCTGTAGCATCCTGCTTCTCCTCCTCTGGTGCTGGGTTCTCACTCTCCACCTTTTCTTGAGCGGGCGCAGCTTCCTGGTTCCCAGATGCTGACGCCTCATCCTTCGTCTCTTCCGCCCCTGGAGCGGGCCCATTCACCCTCTTCTGGTCCGGTTCCCTCCTCAACCGCCAGTCACCGCCATTCCTCTCAATCTCCAAGTCATATGTGAGCGCAAGCAGGTGAATATCGGGCTTCGACAGGACTTGAAGATCTCCCGTCTTGCGGGCAAAGTCGGTCACAAACTTGACGGACTCTGGGCGCGGGTTCCGGAGCTTCAAGAAGGGGGAAAGAGTAGTCTGGAACCTAGACCGAGTGGCCTCATCGCGAACTGTGAAGGTGTTAGGACAACTTCAAGCCGACAGTTGTAGGGTGTGGGTCGGAGGACGCACTTTCAGAGACCACGGCCGGGATGGTGTACAACTCCTCGGCTTGAGCGAGCAAGGAGGACACGGTCGGGTCGTTCCGAATGATGGCGTTGGCGTCGATGACGAGGCAGTGGACAGGCTTAGATGGGGCAGTTTGTTCTGACTGGGCGGTTGGAAGCTTCTGGGTCTCTGGCTGGGGTTGCGCGGACGGCGCAGTCTGCGCTGGTTCACTGGTGGGTTGGTCCATGATGAGGGCGAGAAAGCGACACAATATGAGAATTCGGAGAACAGATCTGGCACCAGAAATGCCTATGTCTTGAGAGATGGCCTTCCACTGAATGAGGGTCTGAAAATCGATGTCCAGACGCTGGCCCCGCCGTGCAAAATTCTGGTGGGGCAAATACTGCCGTTCAGTCCGGTCATGCCAAGCTCGGATATGTCAAAACAAGCAAAGGCGGTGAAGTATGAAGACCCACTGCTAGTGGCCAAGTCCTCCCCCCAAGGCCCGTTCGATTGGGAGCTTTCATCACATTTTCATCCCAGCATCGAATGCATTCCCCAGTGATGGGAACCACAATGAATTGGTTTTGCGTCACGACGTACTTTCATCAGACGGCCGGTTGCAAATGTCCTTCAATCGGTCAATTCTTTCTTACTGGGGCTCACCGAGCATCTCTACATCGTCGAAAGAGAGGGGTCGAATCACTCAACAGCCAACAAGCATGGATATTCGACCCGTGGAGCCATGAGCATCAAAGATGACAGCCCCGGTGATATGTAGGATATATAAGACTAGATATGAAAGCGTATCCGATGCTTGCTTCTCTCGCCCCAACACCTCGAAATGACAGCAACAGAACAGTACCATACTCTCCAACCAACCCCCTCTGGAGGCGACGTCCAGCCCCCAATCACTTCTAATATGACCTCGGCCCCTGTCCTCCGAGCGGCGGCGTAGGCGCCCCGTCCATCTCAATAATCCTCACATTTTCCGGCAACTCCTGCGGCCCCGTCGGCACGGCTGGAGCCCAGGTATACTCAACCGCCGCCGGCAACCCTTGCTGTTGCGGTACGATCTCTGTCCCGTAGCCGAGCAACAATTGTTGTTGCGGCTGTTGACTTGAGTCGAAACCAGTGACAGGCTTTGGCTCCTCAGCCACGCCCTGCGATGACGAGTTCACCGCCCCAGTGTTGGGGTTAGAGCTGACGTTGGTATACTGGTCACGGCCGGCTCCGCCCTGGCTGTAGACCGTTGTCTGGACCACGGGCGCGGGTTGGCCAGGAGGGTTCTTGCGTAAGCTGCGGCGGTGGAGCCAGAGCACAAGGGCTATCAGGACGACTATGGCGACGCCGCCGATAACGAAGCCGATGATTGCACCTGCAGGGATTGAGACGGTGGAGGAATTGTTGTTGTTGCCAGAGGCCGAGCCGTCGGTGGAGACTGGGTTGGCGCCTGTGAGTGTCGGGGACGATCGTCAGTGCCAGGCTGGGTGGGGGAACTGGAACTATCTGTGGTTGCGGCAGGGCTGTTGCTCGAACCTGAGTTGGAGGTTGCGGTGGGCGCCACAAAGCCGGCTTGCGAGGCTACGGATGCGATCTGGCTTGTCGGGATGCTGACGCCCTCGAGCTCACATATCCCACCGGAACCCGACTTGGGAAGCACGCCAATGTAACCGGATGGACAGCAAAAGTAGTCGCCGTCTCTCGTATTACGGTACATTGTCCATTCACCGTTGGCACAGCGGGGTATGTTGTTAACTGCCGTGGCGCAGTCGTCCTCTAGGATATGGATTGTGAGTGAAGGATATATAGTTAATGTCGCGTGTATCCATACCAGTGGGACAACAATACGGCTGGAGGCTTCCGAAGCAGAAATGACCCTCGGGACAACAGTTGAGGTTCGAGAAGTAGCGGGTGGCCTGGCAGCCGACGGGCGCATCGGCCGGGCAAGTTGCCGTGATGTAGCCGAGAGGCCATCCTCCTCGGGACTCTTGGCGTGCTATGAGGTTCATGATGTCCTTGTCCACCGGGTCGTCTGAAGGGGGCGCCATGGAGGGCAGGTTGGTCGTCCCCGAACGAATAGAACTGGAATGGTTCCTTTGCGGATACCTTGGTCGGCGTCAATGCCGCTCGTTCTCGGGCCCGTCGTGAAGCTTGGAAGCAAGAATCTTCGGACGCTGAGTCTGTACTATGCTTCTCAAACGCTCCTCCTTGGACCAGGTGGACATTCCTTTCCCCGCTCGTCCCATGGATATGGAACGAGTTGGTATGGTCGAAGCACAGCACGACGCAGCCTCATGGCTTGTCCATGTGGCTGCTCTTCGGGCTGAGCGTGCACCAAATTGGGTTGGGTTGGTGAGGCTGAGCGAGGTGGCTTGCAGCGAGCCAGCGGGATCGCGGGGTGGTCCGCTGCCAGCTGGGCAAAGGAGAGACGGTCAGACCCATCGAGTCTTCTCTTTCGAGTGTCTTCAGCACACGTAAGAAAAGAGATCTCAAAAAAAAGTGGTTGATTGACAACTGCTTCATCACCAATTTGCGAGCCACCAGTGCGGTGGCTCTGACAGATGTTAGTTGGTACAACAGGCTCAGAAAAGACAGGCTACCTAGTTAAGTAGTGTGAGCCGCGACTGTCAATTGACCGAGAACACCGTTCTGTAATGTTGCTAGTCAACAGCTTCCACACCCACTTCGACTGAGATACTAGACATGATCATGATGGACCGGGAATCTAGGTCTTTGTGTTCGCCGCTTATTTGGAGGTGGTAATAGAGAATAAGGTGGCATCCTTAGGGCCATCTTCTATGCGTCCTCGGTCTTTAAGTCCTAATAATGGTTGATGAATAACATCACCGTGAAGACCAACAGCAAACTCATTCAACAAAACTAGTAGGAATGGAGGTAGTTATTATGTAGTTGCATGACACTGCTTCCCCAGTAGTGTATGTTTCATGGCGATCTGAAACAACCATTTTCATGCAAACAAAACGATGGCCAGAGTGTCTGGTGATCACCAACCAAACTACCCCTATCATCAGCACATCAATTGCGCTTTCTCGACGGCGGTGTGACTATCTATGTAGTGTCAGTGATGAAAAAGAAAAATCTTTGCTCATCTCCAGCACAGCTGTCGGGGATTTGACCCTTCCTATCTCCCTTTCCCCGCCATCATCCCGTCGGGATTCGCGACGCCAACCACCATGGGCAATAGTGCCGCGCCATTGAGTCGTGGACACAATGGATGAGAGTCATAACATAGGCATCGGACCCCCTGAATACTTGCGACCAGCTATCAGTTTCATACTCTTTTTTGCGCGCCTTCATTTCCTGTGCATTGCTGCGGCGGATTAATTTCTTACGGCCGAAAATGGGCTGGGTTTGGATGCTTTCGTGACGGACTCTAGACCTACATCCCGGCATGGTGTTGACTTGTAACTGGTGGATTCAATGTGCTTTCTTGGAAACGGGTAGCATACACTCTCTTGTTGCCCCGGCACAGGACGTCAATAAGACCCAAAGATGGAACACTCTACAGCAGAGCCTCCTAGTGGTGGATTTACCCGCTCCCAGCACGACGTCAAGGTCCGTCCGGGGTAAGGCTACGCTGTACCCTGGGTCAACCACCCAATCTACTGGTCTTAATAATCTAGATCAACCAACGAGAGTCACAGCCTCCCACGTTCCTGATGCTACAGCATCACGGCAATTGCACGCGGGCAGTTGCGTAGGCGAGGCTGCGGTTGGAACACGTGGGGAATGGAACCGGGGTGAGCTAGCGGTATGCCGTGTGTATCAAGATCTCGTCTAGATGGACATCCTAACACAATGTCCTATGCCGATCCGCCTTCCTTTTTCGGCTCCGCATCCTCCGGAAGGGCTACAGTCCCATGACAGGCCGGTCCCTATTCGTGTCAGACTGACCCCCGGCACATGATTGAGCAACCCACTTTCTACTATGTAGGGACTCGGACCTCATCCCCGGATCACTGATGGAACAAGACGCACCCCACATCCGGCACTTGGAAGGCTTCTCTGGGAATGGAGCTTGGCGTAATATCTGGACGGGGAGTCCTAGTCCGGTGTAATAGGACAGGAAACACGGCATAGACCTCGTGAGATGAAGGGGGGAACTAGGGTCAGGTTGCTGTACGAGAGGCTTAGAGTCAACAGTGAGATGGGAACTGCAGTGACCTTGGTCTATAAAAGGGGCATTCATCTTTCCCGTCTCCAAGGCCATTGAATCCAAATCACCGCTCACTTCCAGGTGTTCTCAACAGAGCCTACACAACAAGCAAGCCGGTAAGCATCATGAAGCTCCTCCCAACCCTCGCCGCCATTGCGGCCACCTTGGCCACGGCGGATGCGCACTACATCTTCAACATCCTGTACGTCAACGGCCAGCGCATGGGCGGCGAGTACACCTACGTGCGGCGCAACTCCAACTCGTACTTCCCAGTGTTCCCCGACATCCTCAACTCCAACGACATGCGTTGCAACGTGGGTGCCAGACCGGGCAACACCCAGACCGCCACCGTCAGGGCCGGCGACAGGATCGGCTTCAAGGTCTTCAACAACGAGGTCATCGAGCACCCTGGTCCCGGCTTCATCTACATGTCCAAAGCCCCGGGCAGCGTCAACAACTACGATGGCAGCGGGGACTGGTTCAAGGTTTACGAGACCGGTCTCTGCCGCGGTGGTGGCAACGTCGACACCAACTGGTGCTCGTACTACAAGGACCGGCTCGAGTTTACCATCCCGCCCAAGACTCCTCCCGGCGAGTATCTGGTGCGTATCGAGCATATCGGTCTGCACGAGGGCCACGTCAACAGGGCGCAGTTCTACATCACCTGCGCGCAGCTCAAGATTGAGGGGCCCGGCGGCGGCAACCCGAACCCACTCGTGAAGATCCCGGGCATCTACAGGGCCAACGACCCCGGCATCGCCTACAACAAGTGGACCAACAACCCGGCGCCGTACATCATGCCGGGTCCCAAGGTGTGGGATGGCAACTAAATCAGTTGAGGATGCCCGAGAGTATTGTCCCATCGAGGTTGTGGGTTGCTCAACGGGGATTGATGAGTCCGTGGAGCTGGTGTCCGTGATGGGGGAGGGTGGTTGTGGACTCTGTCATCCGAGTCACGGAAGTTTGTTGCGTCAGATCGCGGCCAGACAAACGTTTTGATGCGGTTACTAAATTCAATCGAATTTTTCCACCTCAATCCTTTTGGCTTGGTTTGTACATACTTGGAGGTACATCGTATCAACGGTATTATCAACAACGCACGTGATGACCCACATTCGGAGTGTATTTGTTGGCGTTGTCTCAAATGACTCAAGTACTTGGGCTCAGGGGTTCAATGCTGTGTCAGCATTCCACAGCATCTCGACTTCAGGTCAGCAGTTTGAGAAATTATCTCATTTAAAACTCTCGATTACAGCATTACCATGTTCCTCAACCCTTTCCGCTCTCGTATCCCTCCAGAAAATGCTTGGTTCCCTGTCGGCCGAGCATCATCATTCCCCGAAGTCGGAGTTAGCAAAGATGAAGAACAGCCGAAGCTATGTTCACTTATGAACACAGCACACAACTCAAACAACTCGGACGAGGCAACAAACAGCACACAACATGTCCCATGCAAAGTTTTCCATGTGCCAAGGACAGATCCCACCCAACGCACTGAAGTGGAACTCCCCATCGAGGAGGGCTCGCAGGATATGACCGACCAAGTCCTAGTCTTTAAGTTTAGAGGGAAGATTCATGCTATTGATCATGTAAGTGATTGCTTATTTGGGTTCAGCCTACAAACTATGCGTGAAACTAATGGCTCTCCTCATGCAGCAATGTCCGCACTCCTCCTACCCGCTATCCCAGGGTATTCCGTTTGATATCGAAGACTTTGGCATTGCCTTAAGCGCTGGCCTGACATGTCCGAAGCATGGATGGTCGTTCGACCTGTTCTCAGGCCGTGCTGATCGCGGAACCTACCGGTTGAAGGTTTGGGAAGTGGAGCTGCGGGAAATTCCAGGCGCAGAGGGTGACGAAAAAGGAGATCGAGAGGTCTGGATTCGACGGAAGCCGAGGATTGGGTGATGTTGGGACAGCCAAGAGAGGAGGTGGTTAGGATCCAGATGTGATGTCGTCGATGATGCTCTTGGCGATGGATGCTTGGGGCGACGTGCAGGCCATGCCATGCAGGCGTTTGAGAGTTTGTGGCTGACAGCCTCGTCTAGGTTACACAATGACTTACTTGGGACAGGTATTAACCGGTTAAAATCATGTTGAGCTCTTGTTCCGGTCTTAAACCTATTCAGTTGACTTGTTAATAATCCAAAGATGGATGAGAGTAGAAGCTCCAGAGTTTGAATAGCCACTTCCATGTGATGGCATCATGACTTCTTTGGCTTGGACTTTCCAGAGATCCTGTGGTCTCTTCGCCAATGGATTCCAATCGACTGGACTCTCGAGGTGCTTCGCAGACTTCGCCACCTCAAAAGCTGCATATTGACATTCATTTTCGGTAACTGTAGACCCAAGCCACAGAACCCCGCACGCAGAAAATCCAAGCGAGGTTTAGTGTAGGTCTGAAGACCTGTGGGCTGTTAAGTACTATTAGTTGTTCTCTGTTCTCCCCAGCTCCTTGATCTCCATCACCAGGAACAAGGAACGAGATGTCCGGGTCAAGAGATAGCGCCATGTCTTGGATTTCTGTATTTCTGTCAGCTCCTATGAACTATTAACCATCTGAACGGTTGTCGGCTGATCGACAAATGAACCCTATTCAATAACACAAGAGATAGGTCAGTGTTAGCCAACCCGTCGTTGTGGATCCAAGCCTCGTGCAACTGACATTGCAGCCAACCCCTAGGAGCACCCAACATGTTCCTCGACCCCATTCTGACAATCATCGCCTTCTTGGCAATCATACCCTTGGTTGCCTTGCAAACAACAACGACATGCGTTTCAAGGCCAATATCTTTGGTTTTGTCGAACTGCTCTGGCAGTGTCCAAGGGCTTGGCTGGGCCTGGGGAGTTGAGCTGGCCATCGGGGATGGCCGGGGCGCTCCTCACATCTGTTTGATGCCGAGTACCGTCGTGAACACTACTTTGATCATGTCCAGTGATCTATGCCAGGAAAACGTGCGGACCCGGTACAAAAAATACCCCAACATGACCGAAGCACAATGCCGCAGCCGAGCTGGTGGCGCCCTGGACCGCGAGGCGTTCTCCCAGTTCAGTGTTGAGGTTAATAAGGACGAGCTTAAGGAGCAAAACCCGGCCTGGTGGAAGATCATGACGGACGAGCAGAGGGACCGCGACCCGTTCCCGCACGTCATGAGCCTCCCCGTCCACCTGTTCGACGACGGTGTCACAACGAACCCTTACATCCATGTATGGGTGAAGGAGGGTGAGAACCATTCGATGCACCACCTCGGGCTGGGCGACAACTCTAACTTTCTGCATTCTCTGGTTGAACCGGGTCTGATCCTCCCACAATGGAGCCTCAACGTTGGGTCTCGCAGCGCAGAGTACCCACGGAGCGGTGCCCTTGTGCTCGGAGGATATGACAAAAATGGTATCGAGGGGTCTTTTGTGACGTATTCGATCAAGGAGCCAGGCGTAGGGCTTGTCCAGCGGCCTTGCCCGCTCCAGACCAAGATGACCAAAGTCGTTGTCAACATTTCGGTCAACGGGACTAGCCGTCAGGTTGAGCCATATGATCCAACCAACGTCCCAGGAGCCTGTATCGAGCCGTAGGTTCCCTTAACAGAATCGTACGATGCTGATCACTATGTCGTCTGGTTGCTAATCACTACTTCCACATCAGGTATGACGATTTCTTCCGACTAGGACCAAAAGCGATAGGCGATATCGTCACTGCGGCTGGCATTGAGCTTATAGATCGCGAGAACTACTCTCATCTCTTTAACCTTGAGGAGGGTCTTGTATTCCCCTCGAAGATTGATCTCAACATGACCATGGAGATCACCCTTGAGAACGGCTTCACGGTCACCATCCCGTCACACGAGCTCATCCGCCCCCTGACCGGCTTAGGTCGGGAGGGCAATGAAGATGGGAAGTTGATCACAGATCCGAACTATAAGCAGATAACCATCTACCGTGACAGTCCTCTCGGTGATTCAGTGGTCCTTGGCCGGGTGTTCCTGAGCCAGGTGAGTGACCTTCATTGCGTCTCAACCCTCCTTCGTCCCAACGAGGGATTTCCGGATCTTAACATGAATAAAACAGGTGGTACTCGTCGTCGATCTGGCGAATCGAGAGTTCAAACTTGCCAAGCAAAAGCAGCGCCCCGACTTCTCAATGAATCTTGTCACACTGGGGACATGCACGCCGCCGTCATCATCGTTACCGTCCAAGCTGAGTAAAGTAGAAATAGGTCTTATCGTCGTGGGCATCGCTCTGGCAATCGTCACGGGTCTTTTGGCCTGGCTTTGGTTTCGGGTTTACAAACTTCAGAAAGCAAAAGCTCAACATTCCACAGCGTTAACAAACAGGGATGACCTATCGCCAATACCTCCAACCCCACAAACACCACCATGAATGACCAGGCTGGGATCATGGCCACGGCGGTAATTATGATGGTGGCGCCGGCGGCACAAGGGACAATAGTAGACGGAACTTCCTCCATATTCTCTTATGCCGTTAGTCTGGCGTTGACAAACGCGAGTGTTGAGGATAGAGTCGAACAAGCTTTCGAGAGAGACTTGGGAAAAATATGGAGGAGGAAATGCAGGTTGGTCGGCGATATACGACATATTGTTTTGACCTATCAACACACCCAAGCTTCTTGACTCCTAATAAGATATTTGAGGCGACTAAGCACAGGTCTTAATAAAGACTTGGGTAGGTACAGATTCATGTTCGAGCAGACAAGTTTCTAATGATGTATCTGCGTTGACTGAGATAGGTAGTTTGCAACACTATACGGTGTGCCCTAGGATTCGAGCCAAGCTCTTTCATTTTTGACATCTTCGGCATCGGGACCGCTCAGAACCACAAACACAGCCGTTCCACTGGCATCAACCCCAGCCATGCCCGTGCGAACTTCGTCTATACCCGTTTGAACACGCAACTTGGGTTCGTGGAATACCAGAAAGAACATTCTCACTGCTCTCGTGACGTGGTATGACACGACGAGTTGAACTCAGGTTGAAGAAGCCCGGTCACAACACACATGGAAAGCGGGCTCTGCGACCTGACAAAGTTTGCCTTCAGCACGCCATAGTCACCTTATGCTACCCGTATCAACTCGTTGAAACGAACTTCGTTCGCATGTAACACTGTGCTGGATACAACCGACCGTCATGAACTTCTATCCGGCTACGGGACGCAGGTGTGGCATCCTGTTCCCAGGTGGAGGCCAGGGTCTGCTCTGTAGTGGCTGTTTTGTTCAGCCAACCAACGTCCTCCCGGCGGAGGTTGATAGGACGATCTCGGCGGAGCCCCAAAAGGGTGGAGCAGATGCTCGGGACAAGATATGGCTCACAGCACCGATCTCTCGGGATTTGCTTTCAGAGCATTTGAGTTCGAGGTGCATAATACCCAGTACTTACCTTGGATCCGGATCAGGAACCTTGGGGGAAAAATCGGCAGAATTCCGCGGGATTACAGGTTGCGACCCGGAGCCTTGGAGACCGACGGAGACGCTCGCTCATCACAAAAGAGAACGGGTGGATGCGGAGTGGCCCATTGTGTTGATGACGAGAGATTGCCATCCTTTCTTTTTTCTTCGGACTCAAGACCCAACCCGGCCAGCCGTTTCTCCAATGTCCGGATCCAAACTTCCCAAAAGACTGGTTCGGTTTCTCTGCCGAGAGCCCGAGAACATGGCATAGGAAAAGGGAGTCGGTTTACAGTCACTTCACCTTCACGGCAGGCAGAGAACGGCGTGCTTGTTGGTTGAACTGCCGCTGAATGCCGCGATTCCACCATCAAGGATGAGATCGGTACCAACGGTTCGGATGGGCCCATCGTTCACTTGCATCATTTCTTGATGGATCCTGTTCTTCCCTTTGGAAGCCTCACTGCCGCGGTCGTGGTGGAGCAACGCCGAGAACACGGGCAATCTCCCGGCGAATGGAAATCTGGTGGTTGTCGATAGTTATCAAGTGAAAAGTACTCGTTCCTTTTGCCTGGATGCCGTTTTCCTGACTTGATAAGCTGGATCAGACGTGGAGCCTGTCGAGAATGCTTCGCTGTACAAAGTAACTACCTGGCCGGAAGTGAGCAATGTTGTGTTGAAACCGCGGGCGACGAGGACCGATCGAATCAGGGGAATGCGAATCGCCAAGATCCCGTCTTTCCTCGACTCTCCTTCTGGAGAGAGTTTCCAGGTTGTTGTGGTGTCTGCTCATCAGTTCACTTCAGCAGGGGCCTCGTCATGGCGCTGCACGTGTGGTGCTCGGGTCTTACTCCGGAACCATGACCATGGGAACACCAGCTCGAGCGAAGCGTGGCGGAAGGTGGCGCTCGAGTCTCCTGATGGTTCAGGGGGATTGGGATCCCAAACCCAGGGACATGGATTTCCCAGAGGCGTGGATTCGGCGGCGCCATCAGGACCACCAGGCTAGCGAGCCCTAGCGCGTGGCCTGAAGGGGTTAGGCAAGCTCCAGTGGCGGCTTGGGGAATTCATTTCACAAAAGCCGTCTGTGACGAGTTGGGGCAGGAAGCAGAGCGTTCACTTCACCTGTGTTCGTCTCATCCTTTCCACCGTCATCAGTTGTTGATGTTGCCAACGAGAAGCGAGAGGGCAAACGGGAGGGTTTCGCTCACCTCGGCCGTTCCAGGTTGGGCATGCCAAGCCTGCAATACACCGACGGATGGGCTTCCCGAGCACTCCTAAACTCTGGGTTCCGCTTGTGCTTATATTACGGAGTAACAGCCTTCTCACCAGCGTTGTGACTGTGATTTCTTGGTGTCGGTTCCGTTGTTGGTGTGTTGTGTGGTGTTATTGGGCAGACGCAACGCAACGCAGTCCAGTGAAATTCCCTAAGAATGGCACATCATCGGAGGGTTCTAGGTTGTGTGTCGCGCCGAGAATGGCGGGTACCTTGCAGAGACCGCAAGGATCCCTTCGAAGCAAGCTTTCACTTGTGGCCCCTTGTCAGCGGGTCATTCTTCAAGACACCAACTGGAAATCTTCCCGGCGACGCGTCCCGCCCTGTTGGAAGCTTGGTGTGGGGGCGAGCTTTGTTCTCGACCTTGTGCATTGGCTTTTTTCCTGTCTTGGGTTGGCCAACTCTGGCCGAGGAGGCTAGCACGGTCGCGACGAGGAGGAGGCGCCAGGCCCGTGCTTTTTGTCGGCGCTGATGGCTTTTTGTGGCCAGCGGCTTGGGAGCAGGACAAGTCGAACTCAACTACACTAGCGTTAGCGCATCGACATGTGAAGGAAATGCGATGATGTGCTCCAAGAGTGTTTATTTAAGGGGTCGGTGCCCATGGTTGCCGTGCGTCGTCGACGGACGACGTTCCGTTTCGACTTGCGCCGCAGCATCCTACCAGCGTCACGTCGACAAGGTTTTCGCCTTCCACCCCGGTCCTTGAACGCTCGCAACACCAGATCAGGCCATCTCTCGTCCAGGCGACGAAGATTCATTAAAAACGGAGGGGAGAAGAGATCTGTTCGTCTCTCGTGGGATCCGCCGTTGACTGCCGTGTTTCGAACTCGACTTGAAGAGAGCACTACGACCGACGACTGGAGCACGCACTCGACGAACCGAGGAAGGACAAGGGCTAGCGGAAGTCGAATCACAAGCCAACTGTGAGCAGTGCAGAGCGGCGCAACGGATCAACCTTCAAGACAGCAAACGGTCTGGAGAAAGGAACCGACGGGAACGCGGAAGCAAGCGAGCGGCGGGAGTCAGTGTGTCAGTGTCCGACGAGAAACAACGGGCAGATCGCGGAAGACACTTTTACGCCGAGACTTGAACCTAGCAGGCGAGACTAAGCCCTGCCCAGAGAGCCCTGAAGGTCAACCTACCAGCCGACCTGCAAGCTGCTGCGTTTCTGGTATGACTACCCGTCTTTCTATTTTCTTCATCAATTCTCAGTTCCAGCCTGTTTTTCATTTGTGAGAGGTCGAGAGAGGGAAAGACCAAAAAAAGACTGTCCCGGTCCGTGCCCAATGTTCCTTCCCGTTCCTGCATCCTGTCTGTCATACATGTCAGGTGGGAGGGAACGGCACGGCAGGGACGGGACAGGACGTGACAGAGATGGAAAGAGAGACGAGAATCCTTGGGTCAACAAACTTGGATAACACCCACACGGAAGGTGCAGTGTTGGTGGAATTGAGAAGTCACTGTTCCAGCTGCAGCAGGTCCAGCGCAAGCTCTCAGGCCCAGACCCACTTCGTTCGCCTCCACCCTTCCAGGTTCTCTTTCGGACGTCGGGTCTCATCCCCATGTTCTTTCCTGGTTATCCATCAGGTTGCGACCTTGCCAGTCCAACTTCAACAAGAGCCCAACATCTCCCACGTTGAACTTGCTGGCTGTCCCTCTTTGTTTATTTTCTTCCTCTGTTCTGACCGATTCCCAGGTCAGGTCTGCAGTCTCATGCTTGTGAACGGGAATAACTGACCATTGGGGCATTTCAGGAACCCAAAGCAGAAAATTGACCCCTGGTTCCGCCCTCGGCACCATTGAAGGGATTTTTCCAACTGTTGGAAGAACCCTCGATCGTACATACAAAAAACCTGGCAGCAAAGCCATCTTTCTAGGACCATCCTCGAACTCAAAAACTTCGGCCGTCCCACCGCTGCCCTGCGATTGGCGCCATCTCCCCCCCGGCGGTCAATTGGGACAAACATCGGGTCAGGTGCATCTGCCAGCACATCAAATTGCCACGAGGCGGGACCCCTTATCCAATCGAGCTTCGCGCCGTCACGAACAACCACATCCAACTCCAGACCGCCTGGCGAGATCTCGGCGCGCATCCGACAACTGGGGATCTCCAACATTGAACCTCCACGTGCCAGAGTGTGACACGGGTACTTGCCCAGCGAGACATAAGGCGCGGTATTGTTCCACCGCAGGAGAATCAAGATGGGCCTTTTTTCAAGGAGAGAGCGGGCGCCCAAACCGGCGAGCAATCCGCAACCTTCTCTGCCCAACTCTCAATCCAAGTCCTCCCTCACGTCGGGTTCCTCGAGCATCGTCACCCCCATCAACACCACCAACGCGCGCATCATGAACAGGACTTCAGCTGGCACCACGAGCACTGCCGGAGGCCCTGGTACACCACTCACCCCCTTTTCTCCCGGACCAGTCCCTCATATCGCTATGCCGCGGCCCCCAGACCCGCAACTCGATCCGGCGGGCTATCTGCGCAGCTTGGGGGCCGTGCGCGAGCGCTGCAAGATTGTGACGCAGAAAGCCCTGAAGAACGAACTCAACCACTTCGACGTTGACATGGCTAAGTTTCCGGATGTTGTTTCGTTCGTGGCCAACATCATCAAGGCAAGCCTCACTTCATTGCGTCCCACATGGTGTCAAGCTAACGCCATTTTGACAGCGCGACTACGATCCCCCCTTCACCAGCATCCCTCCGCATGGCCGGTACCAGCATTTCGGTGTTGGTGGACGTGACAGGATTGCCCATCTCCTGGCCACTTTCCCTGAAGAGGTGGACAATACGGAGAAATGCAAACGCATGATCGACCTTTTCCTCGTCAGCGTCTTGCTAGACGCCGGAGCCGGCACTGTCTGGAGCTACAAGAGCCCCGAGAATGGGCGAATTTACCGGCGCTCAGAGGGTATCGCGGTCGCGAGTCTGGATATGTTCAAGGCTGTATGTTGGTCCCTTTGGCGCAAGCGTATCCCTTTTGACAGCATATGCTGATGCCGATATTCTCAGGGACTTTTCTCGGGAAACCCGAACAATAAGTATCAGGTGGACAAGGAGGGCCTCCGCCAGTTGACGGTTGAGAAGCTCGCCAATGGGTTGCAGTCCCGTCCCGGCAACGAGATGGCAGGCCTCGAAGGCCGGTCGCAGCTCCTCATCCGCCTGGCAAGTGCGCTGGAGAACAAGGAATTCTTTGGCGAAGACGGCAGGCCAGGCAACATGCTCGGTGAGTATTCGTGTCTCAATGCACCGGTGAGGACAGGTCGTGCTAACTGTTGCTAGACCACATCTTGTCCCACCCAGCCACACAAGCCTCCAGCGTCATTATTGTACCGCTCCCGGTGTTGTGGAACGTGCTCATGAACGGCCTGGCCCCGATCTGGCCGCCGTCCCGTACCGCCATTAATGGCGTGTCTCTTGGAGATGCTTGGCCGTGTAGCTCGATGCCCCAACCCGCACAATCACCAAGCAGCCCAACCTTCTCACCGTTCCCGAACACGACCGGCCAGGCCAACGGCGTCGCTCCCTGGGAAAGCATCCTGCCTTTCCACAAGTTGACACAATGGCTTACGTACTCGTTGCTGCAACCTATGCAAAGCATCATGAAGATTCAGTTTGCAGGGACGGAACTGCTCACGGGTTTGCCCGAGTATCGCAATGGCGGTCTCTTTGTCGACATGGGTGTCTTGACTCTCAAGCCTGCTGACATGGAGCGCGGCTTGCAGCACTACAATGAGTATTGCCAGCGCACAGGCACCAAGGGCGTCGAGGTGGCGCCGATGTTCGAGCCCAGCGATGACGTCATTGTCGAATGGCGCGGCGTGACCGTCGGCTTCCTTGACATGTTGACGGTTGAAGTCAACAAGGCGCTCAAGAACGAGTTAGGAGGACATGAGCTCAGCCTTGCCCAGGTGTTGGAGGCAGGAAGCTGGAAGGTGAGTTCTAACGAGTCGGTCGAAATCGTTTGGATTAGTTCTAACGTTTCAAAGGGAGGACGTGAGATTGCCGAAGTCAGCCGACCGAACACCAAAGAGGCGCCCATCCTTATCGACAGTGATGGTACCGTGTTCTGATGGGATCACCCGCGTAATACCTGCTGTGTCAGCTTCTGTTTCATAGTAACAAAAATGAACACGGGTTGCCGGCGTGCATGGAAATGGTTTGATCAAGTCCTTTGGCATCGAGCCAAGTGCGCTGTATTTGGCTGCTATTTTTGGCGATGGGCCTTGCCTTGCAATGATATGGCCTACGGCCATTCTCCGTATGTACAGACAAGGCCAGGACGGCCAGCCCGAAGGTTTAGGTTTGGCTCCGATGAGACTCCCACCCAACCTTGTTGCTATTTCCTTCCGTATCATCTTCTGGATCACTGTTTCACAGAGATTGCTTCGAGAGAAGCCCTGTCATATCATGTCGTGGAACGCGTTGTGACAGATCCTAATACCCTTTCCCACTGTGTAACTCACACCAAACCCTTGTTGTTGATTACCCCGAGACTATCACCCCAACAACCTGTTGTTGTACTTGCTGTGGCGCTTGTGTGATGTAAGATATATATCCTTGGACGCAGCTACATGCGTGAAATACAGCGGAAATGCTATAGCGAACGCTGTCGCCCCCAAAGGTCGTGCTGTTTCCTCGGGGGTAAGCAAGTAAACAGGTAATTACGTAAGGAATGTGGGAAGAGTTGGGGATTTAACATGTGCTCTCGATACAAACAGGGAAATCCTGACCCTTCTATGACGAGAGCGTTGATATCTTTATGCGGGTTGTCGCTACAATGCTGTGATCTGGCTGCTCGGTATTTGCAATGCCACCATGTCCACCGAGTCTCGATTATGTTTAACCTGTGTTTGTTTAACTCCTGTGCATCACCAATGGCCAAACAATATCTTCAACTTTGGCCTCTCTACTCCAAACTGACGCCTTGTGATGCTGCCGCACAGAGTGTGACGAGGTCAGACGGTTCCCGGGGAAACTTACTGTTTCAGGGTGGTTGAATCATGTGGTTGAAGGGAGAGGAGAGAAAAGATAATAAATACCCGCGTGGTCTGGGGTCCGCAAGTACTCGGACCTTGGACCAGATGAAGCTCGCAACCTCGCTGATCTTGGTGATCATCTTCCCTCGTTATGCTTGACTCCGTTCCAAAGAGCGGGCAGTACACTCCAACCATGCAAACCGTGCTCTTCCTCTCATCTCTTCTCCTGACCTCTCCCCTCGCAGCCACTGCTGCTGTCGCCACCGGCGCCAGCGAACTCTACACGAAAACCACCACGGTTTGGAGCACCGTCATCGTTGCCCCTACCACTGGCGCTTCCCAGCCGCCTGCCGGCGGTGCTGAACCGCCTGCCAGCTCCATCGGCTGCGCCCGCGTCCGCAACGGCTGTCCTTTCCCGGTGTACCTCTGGTCCGTCCCCTCAGGCACTGAGGGTCCCTTCATCCTGGAGAACAGGACGGTTGAATACAGCGAGCGGTTCCGCAGAGACCCGAGAACGCCAGGAATCTCGCTCAAGCTTTCCAGGACTGAGGATGGGTTGTCCAAGAATGACCCGCATACGATATTTGCGTATACTTTGGATGTGGAATGCAGGAGGGCTCGCGACGAGGGGATTTATGGTGAAGGGGGTGGGGATGTGGTGAAAGAGGCTTGCGGGACGGGGTTGGATGGGGAGAAAGCGGCGGTTTGGTATGATTTGAGTGAGAGTAACCAGGCGGTGCATATCTTTAAGGGGTATAAGATGGTTGTGCAGACTACGGCTGGTTGTCGGCCCATCATTTGGGAAGAGGGTATGCCGCTGGGGTTCAGTGAGGTGAAAGTGTGCACCGCGCAGACTGATTTGGTGTTGACACTCTGCGCCTGAGGAGGAGTCTTGGAGGAGGAGGATATAGGAGAAAAGGATCGTGGGAGATATCTCGGTGGATATTCATGGCTGACTCAGGGGCGAGGTGTTAGTAGCAGCTTAATAACCAAATGAAGAAACCATGTTCTTGAGATTGAGAATCCATTAAATTCCTTGAGCAGACAACAGTTCCCAAGACCAAGCAAGTACATTTCAGGGGTATCAACAATCTGTGTCCACATAAGACTTCCATCCATCTGACTCTTCCAACAAACTTCAATCCATCAGTCTCGTCCCCCTTCGGTCAAACAAGACA
>NW_027191428.1:1592370-1761466 GCF_041956435.1 Mycothermus thermophilus
CCCATAACTGAGACAACAAAAACGAATCCGTTGGTGCTGCCATAGTCAGTGCACCTTATATAGCGCCTCTGCTTGTCACAAGACAACTACCCCGTTCGGGCTCCTAACCCAACCAACCAGTTCACCACCTCGGAATGCCCATTCTTTTGTGCCCTCGCCAAAGCCGTCTCTTTACTATCATTTGTCATGTCCAAATCCCTCTCCGGATATGCTCCTAACAAGAAGATTGCTGTGGTGAGGAACCCTCTATCACACGCAATAGCGAAGGCATCACTTCCACAACATTTCACAGCTCGCACGTCCGCCTGATACTCGGCGATAAGCATACGCACCACCCGTATCTGGCCAGTTCCGGCTGCATACATGAGCGGCGTGGCGCCGTTATTATCCTGCGCGTTGACGAGGTCACGGACATCGAGTTTTTGCTGTGTCTGTCGTGCTGCGCGATCGCGGAGGTGGTCGAGTAGAGCTTTGCACATGGCCAGCTCGCCCGCCGCTGCAGCAAAGTGGATGGGCTGTCTGCCCTCACTGTCGCGAGCTGCGGCATCAATGTCGGGATGTCGCAATAAATCCGCGTAAAGGCCGGGCCTCTCTGAGGTGTCTGCTACGTCGGCTCCGCTCCGATCAGCCGCCATATTGTGCCACTGCACTTTGTGCAACAGAGTTGACTGGTCTCGGTCGCGGACCATTGGATCTGCGCCGTTGCGCAGGAGGGCTCTCGCTTTGTCCAGTCGGCCTCGTGAAGCGGCTGCCCATAGGGCGGTTGGTAAATCCTCGTCTTCACACCGGAAGTTGACAACTTCAGGGCCCAAAGTGAGGAGGTGGCAAAAGACCCTTCCTGGCGAACGTCGAGCGGCTGCCCACCAAAGGGCGGGGCGACCTTGACTATCGAGTTTGTTGGCGCGTTGTCTTGAGTTTTCTATTGGTCTTCGTGGGGAGGATTTGATCTCTTCGCTGAGAACGGTCTTAACCATGGCGAGGTCATCGTTCTCGGTTGCAATATGCAGTACTGTATCTCCCCGATTGTCCTTTGTTGCCAAATTAGCTCCACACTCGATCAAGAGCGTCAGCAGGTCTGGATCCCGCTTCTGAAAGGCGAGGTGAATGGGGGACAGTCTTTCCTCGTCGTCAGTCCGGAAGTCTGGCTCGATATTCCCGGCGCAGATCAGAGCCTTAATGATTGAAAGGCCTTGGCGTCGGGCATTGTTTGACTGTGGAGTGTCAGAGTCCAAGGGAAGGTCCTGGATCAGCTTGATGAGAGCTAGTCGGCCTTCCATGAGTTGGGATTCCGTGAGACATGATACGGTCCTTGAACTCCTGGAGTCCATAGAATGTCGGGGTTTTGGCCTTGGCCCACGGACAATTTCTGATGCCGCTGTTGCAAGCGATGCTTCAGAGCTTGTTGAAGTTGGAGTTTCGGGCAATGCTTCAAAGCTTGCTGTTGACGCCGCAGTTGCGACCGATGTTCCAGAAGCTGTTGAAGTGGTTGACAGGCGTCGGTTTATCTCGTTTAACATGCGCCACATCTCATATAACATTGCGCTTTTGAGAGGCATTGGGTTATCATCCCGTTTTAGGAGCTGGCGGTCTTGACTTTTGCTCACCTGTTCCAAGTATTCATCAGTTGATCCAAGGCAGCCATCCGCTCCTTTATCTCCGTGTACTCGTCTTCAAGGTGCCGCAAATGAACACGGCCTTTAACAAGCTTCTTCCACAATCTAACTCCACCACGCTCAGTAGGTGTGATCAGCCTCTGTATTCTCTCGAGCAGACTTCTAACGGAGTCATGGATCTTAGAAATCCTGATCGCCAGTTCCTGTTCCACGTTGTTGGTTGGTGGCCAAACTGTATCTTGCGATTCTCTTCTGCCAAAGAGAAGATTGGATGTGTGGTATATTGCGTCCAGCGTTGATTTGCAATCGTCGCATATGTTCTCCAGGATTTGCGGAACATCGCGATACCGGTTGGCGACGGACGTGACAGAACAGAATAGTTGCGCGAAAGTTATCACGCCTGTAGCGATGGAGATTGGATCTGACATTGTTGCTTCAGGAGTGCCCCATGGGCCTGATTGGAGTTAATAGGTGTTGGTTTCGAAAGAAACGCATATCTGCAAGCCGCAGCCATTAACGGCGCATCCGTGGGTTAAATTATTATTGAAGGCAATGAGCCAGTGCTCCTTATCCGTATTTTGCATGGTGCTCAGCTTCACTTCAAGGCGGACAAAGGAAGCAACCCGCCGCAAGGCTTTCTTCCAATGTGTGCATCCTGCGTGTTACACAGCAGCGATGGGCCCGACGTCGGTATTTCTGGATAATACTGTGCTGCTTCGATCCTTTGACGACAACTAGGTGCCTTTAACTACACAATACCTACCTACCTGAGGTAATCAACCAGCCAACACATCTCTTCTCATTTGCCTCGAGGACGTCTTACACCCTTATGGCTGGTTCCTTGCTTCTCGCCATTTTCTTTATATCCGTTGAACACAGGAAGAAAAGAAATGCACTTGTGCTGCCCAAACGAACATGTACTGTACGGAGTACCTAGGCACCATCAAATCGTCGAACTACTGTATGTACATAAGGCAGCGGGGGTGGCTATGCCACTGTCTGATTCACCCCGGAAACGACACACCCTCTTGTCTTTCCATCTCTCCCACCTCCCTGTCCCTCGGAATCACTCAGGTTGTTTTGTCCATACAGTACAGAGAGAACGGTTGCTGATAGCCTCAAGGTGACTGCTGTGTAGACTGGAAACCGTTTCATGCTATGCGACTTGGGACATGGAGAAGAACGACAGGAAGTCGTTCCATCAACAACTGTGATGTCCTGTGTTATGAATAACCTTTTGCCTAGACCAGGAAGCAGAAAGGTTGGGGGGCGGGGAGAGGGGCTGCGTCTGACTGCAAGCTTGTTACTGGTTGGTTCGGCTCGTCATTCCCCTCCATCGAGGTCTCCATCGTGAGTTAAAAATACCTCTTCAAGCATGAGGGGGTTGTTTACCTTACCTGAACTCTCCCCAGAGCAATAATTGTGAAATTACTTCGCTCGGCGCCGGCCTGGTCAAAGGGAAGAAACCTTTCTGGCTGGCTGGGAGGGCCGGGATTGGAAGTATAACTGTGGAGGCTGAGCGAGTGGCTGATTGGGTGGAGGAGAGCTCTCTGTATGGTCGAGGGGAGATGGCATCTCTCTGGCTGGCCGCGAAATGAGGGCAGCTCTCTCAATGGCTCGAACGGACTTGAACGGCTGTGGCTAAGTGAGAACGTACTGGCTACGAGAGACGACGAGCTTCTGGTTGGCTCCTTGAGAACTAAAGAGCCCTGGTAGGTCAGCTAAAAACCGGCCTGAACTCGCCCTTGCCCGCAGAGGCAAAACCGATTTTCCCTTCGCTACACTTGGGAAAATATACACCACCAAACAGGACGAACAATCAGCGGCAAGGAAACCAGTAACTAAGTAATTACAACTCATCTCCCTTAGGTGCCTGACCCAAGGCAGATCCGGCAGGCGTTCAAGACGTGAAATAACCACCCCGATACAATGAGAACATAACAATCGGTACCAGTCCCAGCGTTAACCACCACATACCAGCACATTCATCCCCCTGCTTGCCAGTGTTTGTTCCCATCTTGGTCGCGCTCTCCTCATGGAGCTCTGGTTCGATCATCTCGCTCTTGACGTTTCCTTGTTCGTGGAATGCTCTCTTCTCTCCATCATCTGTCCGTCTAATACCCGTCGTCCCCTTCTCCTTCTCAACCCTGTGTTGAATGTCACTTCCTCTCCTCCCGGCCGATGTTCGGTTGCGGCGGTTGTTGCTCGATCTGATACCAGGTAGGTGTTCTGTTTCTTGGTCTTAGGATCCATGTAAGAGGGGAGTCCGGCCAGTTGGCGTCGGTCTGGAGGGTTTGAGTTAGGCTGTTGGGGTGGGAATAGCTGTTGGCCACACCTACCGTTGGCAATCTGGCTCCTGTCCTGGCGCGTAGATGGGGCCGGGAAACCATTCTTCGGTGTTGCGTCTCGCCGCACTGTGTGGGCTCGCCTCGCGTGTAATGTTCTTTCGCCCTGGTCATCTTTGGCTGGAACTCCTGTATTCCAGTCACCTTCTTCTGCATGACAAGATCCTGGGACCCCTTCCTCTTCCTCTCGGAATGCCCCCTGTGCCATATGTTCCGTGTACGGCCGCAGGTTACAAATCACCCCGGGTTTGATTAAAATGCAGCTCGTGTCATACTTCTTTCCGTCAGAGTTTCCAACTTTTACAAGTCCAGGTGACACGAAGAGGTCAACCACAGTGTCTCCTTCACCCGAAGAAGAGAGGTTTCGAACAAGGTCCATGGTTTCGGGATTGTATCTGCGCATGTCGACTCCATTAGGATCACAATGTAGACTCTAAAATGAGCCTTCGATATCCGAAGATTGCGATCGATGTCAGCTGCCTTGGTGACAATGGAGTTCACATCATCTGAGAGATTCTCCGCCTGCTCAGCGGTTGTGGACGACAAGGCGGACGACAAGCGCATCAAAGCTCTGGTCATTCGCTGAGACAGTGGCCTCAGAATCTGGTCTGATTCATGTATCCCCAAGGTGGAGATAAAGTGTGTTGACTGAATACGCCATCGATTCAACTAAAGGATGGCATCCGATTGCGAGAACCCAGGACGTTCCGTTTTACCGATTTGTTCTAATATGGTATGGTTCATGATTAGTGAGGTCTATGCCCTGTCAAAATACTAACGAGACACTCTCACCGTCAAGGATGTCAAATTCCCTGCACAAGGACTCTCCAAAGGAGCCTGCCCACCATGAAGATGTTCTGTGGAAGATTCCTTGGTACAGCTCATTCCATACCCATGAAGCCAGCCATATAGGACAGAGATCGGCATCCTGCAACATAAACGCTCCATGTTGAGGCACATGAAAGTCCGGCGGTTTTGTGACCTCTCGGGCTAGCTTTGGCGTAAGGGAGCGGGGAAAGTACCGGAAGATCAGTTGGTTGATCTCGGAAGTGAGTGCTGCCCAAGTGGATTGAATCATTGCATCCGATACCTTTGGGATATATATTTCGTGCTCCGCCTCAATGGCATGTATTGTCCCCAAAAGTTCGGCGACTTGTTGTTCCTTCTCTTGTTGGAGTTGATTGCTTTTTTGTTGAAGCATCCTGTTCTCTTACTGGAGATCCATTATCCGGCTGATAAGTCGTTTCTTGTGGTCCTCGATGGCGGTTTTTTCAGCCCTTAGATGGCCGATGATTGCAGCTCGCTTTTCCAACTCCCTCGAGTATTGTGATAGTTGTCTGTCTAGCGCCGATACATCCGATTTCACTGTCGACGCAAACCCTCGAACCAGGCCCAATTCCTAAAGCGGTTTCCTGGCACTGACATGTTCTTCCCCCAACGGCGCGCCCGAACTTCCATTAGCGCCTGCATATTCTGGGTATGGTCGTCGTCCCTCGCAATCATAGTTGGTTTCTCTGAAGGTTCGACTATGGTTTCGAGGTTCTGGGGCATCCGAGGTGGTTGGGTCGCTCATAGGCGATGCTGGACAATCCTGTAATGCCAGCCTTCCGTTATGATCTCGCAAAACGGGGTCTAGAGCCGAGGGTGCTGACGTGAGGCTAGGATACTCCAGGAAAGCTGATGACGGTGTCTCAATACCCATGACCTGCATTGAAGTTCTTGGGCGACCTGAGTAACGCGTTGTGTCGAGATGCTGCATCTTGCTGTCTGATTTTCCTGTCCATTCCACGTCATGACGATTGTTTGGGTGATCTATGGGTAAGATCTCGTAGCTCTCAGTAGGTCGACTCGAGCCTGGTTCCATCTTCTATTGGATGGGTTAACAGTTGCAATTTTTGGTGCGTATGGAAGAAGTGGGGACAACTGGGTTGAAACGCATACAGAACGTCGCGATGATTTGATATAGCCTTGAAAGCAGATTCAGCTCGTAAAATATTGCTGACGGACTAAGACATATGAGTTACTTGGTGTAGAGTTGCTGCATAGGGAATGCAAGCCAGAAGAATACCTATAGAACGGAGAAAGGCGGCGAACATGAGCAACGGGGGGTGCATGAGACAAAGGGAAAAAAGCTGAAGAGAAGACAAGCTTCACAAGCCAGGTTTCTTCTGCGAGGCGCTCTCCCACGAGATATCATATGAGGGACCGAAAACTTGTCAATAAATCCAGTACAGCCGCTCCAGATATAAGACAAAGGTATCTTATCATGTCGCGGTAGATTGATTTGCCTCCATCTGTGGGCCACATCTTCCCAAATGATAGCATGCCCTGGTCTTTTGTTTCTTCTCGCCCATGAAGTCATGTGTCTTCTCCATTGTCGGACCGAGCATCTCCATTGTAAACATTCAGCTCTGCAGCCTTGCTTGGAGCTCGTTTTAACATTTCGGGCAACCAAGTGAACAAGGCAGACTCGACTTGCTGAGCCTTGTATTAGAAACTATCCTGTAGGGCATCCCGTGAGCAAAACCCGAGAGCTTGGGACGCCTTAGGTTAATTATCGAAAAATGGCAGATACCGGAACACATTCGCCTTCATACCCTGCTGCCCCTCACCAAACAGCCATTGTGTTGGATTCTTGATAATTTAGTGTGACAAAATGCCTTTCATGCAAGCTTGAAATGCGGCGAACTGGGTTTGGAATCTTAGCCGAGAACGTAGCAGAGAGCATGCAGGCACTATTAGTCGTACTACTTGCATAAAGATAACAAGGCTACAAGGCTGGGCTCATTGGCATTTCATCAGGCAGACAGCATGGCGATCCTGTTCAACAGTTCCCAGCTGAGGGGTTGTGATGAAGGAACAACAGCCTACTGATCCCAAGAGCTGATACCCAGCTGATATCAGAAGAAGTCTGTTCAGCTACATTGAGGATGTGGAAGAAGAAGAAGAAGAAGGAGGAGGAGGAGGAGGAGGAGGAGTAAAGCATCTGCTTGAATTTACAGGTAGCTATCTATTAAGATGAGATGGTCATCCTCAGTCTTCCAGAACTTGATTTTCTCTCAGGGTTCCCAGCGCATGGGTGGTTAGATTTCATTCACCTGATCAACTCCATTATCGTTGTCGGCTTCTTATGTTCAGTCTAACAACGACCCTTCCGCCCCCCTTCCCCTTTTTAAACTTACTAAATGGCATAGGAAGCGTGGGGTGCCAATACTTGATATGCTTGAGCAGCTTGGCGGCTGACACAACAGTATCAGATTGCCAAAGGGCTGACTTTCCGAGGCTGAACTGAAAGATAAGGAACAGGTGCGAAGACGGAGCTAGGCGGCCAAATCATCAACCGTCTCGGTGGAACAGAAATACCAGACGTGTGTCCACTCTGCTGTCCCAAGACTTTACAGCCTACAACGTCCTCCCCCAGTCGTTGTCGTTTACATTCATCAGCCGTGTTTCTTTGGTTCTGTTGATCCTGCAGCTCCCCTAGTATCAACACTTGTTGCCTATATGGTATTCGCTCCGTCGTGGTGCCAATCTTTCATTGACCAGAAACCATGACGGACTCCTTCCAAGGCCCAAACCGCCCTAGCCGTGTTACTTCCGCAAAATCACCAGCCATGGTCATCGTCGGAATAGATTTCGGCACGACATTCTCAGGAGCTGCTTTCACCAGGAGCAGCCGGGTAGACCAGATCGAGGTTATCACAAGCTGAGAGTCTGATCTGCCAAACAACTCTGATGAAGTCAAGGTTCCAACTGTCATCTCTCACAGCGCTGATTCGGTCAGATGGGGGTATAACATCCCCCCCGACGCTGAACTAGTCAAGTGGTTCAAGCTTCTTCTCGTCGACGAAAAGGACCTCCCAGACGACGTCCGGCGCTCTTCCAAGCTCAAGGAGGCTCGTAAATACCTTGAGAATACAACCAAACATCAGCGAAATCAGTCGTTGCTGAGTACCTGCAGCTCCTCTGGCAGCATTGCGAACAACGAATAGCCGAGACCATTGGTGAAAGGTTGGTCCGGTATGAGGGGTTTCATATCGTCATATCAGTTCCGGCAATATGGCCCCAATATGCCCGTATGCGGATGAGATGCAGCTGAGCAAGCAGGCATGCTCATGGAGCGGATTGGCGGCAAAACGCAACTCGACATTATTTCGGAACCCGAGGCAGCGGCCATGGCGACTCTGCGTGATAATGAAAGACCTTGTTGATCTCAAGGTCAGTTTGTCGTGCTTACTTCGTCTTAGCATAGTGTTTCCCTGACTCCTTGTAGACCGGCGACACCTTTGTGGTGGTTGACTGCGGCGGTGGGACCGCCGATCCGATTAGCTATGAGGTGACCAGTTTTTCTCCATTGTGTATGAAGGAGTGCGTGAAAGGGCAAGGTAAGAAAAGAGCCATTCGTTGTTTCCTCCTGTCACAGTTGTCGACTGAGCATAGGATAGGTGGACTTTGCGGTGCTGTTTTCGTTGACGAGGCATTCGCGAACCTCTTGATGAGCAAACTTGGCAAGGAAGCATGGAACCAAATGGACCCTTACATCCGCCAACGCATGCTCCAAGTGGACTGGGAGCAAGGGGTTAAACAGACCTTCGATGGCAAGGACCGGAAGTGGGTGATTGATGCATCCTCTGGGTCCATCAACCAAACCACCCTGGCGCCAAAAAGTCCCTGGAAGAAATTGACCCGAGTCGAACTAACAGGGGACGAAGTTCGTGGAGTGTTTGACACTGTTGTCACCAAGATCGGCGAGATGGTCCTTGAGCAAATCAAGGGGGTTACATCCCAGAAGAAGACGCAACCAAAGGTAAGGGAAAAACAATACAGACCAAAAAGACCTCTATGGGAATTACAGGGAGCTGACAGTTTATTTGCTCTAGTACGTGATATTGGTCGGAGGCTGTGGGAGGTCAAAATACCTTTACAATGCCCTGAAGAAGATCGTCGATCCAGACATCGAAATCCTGCAGTCTCGAGGACCTGGACCGTATGTACTTCCCTATTGTTATCCCGCATGCAAAAACGCGTTGTCGATAATACCGTCAACATGCTAACATTTTGATAACCCAACAAGATGGACTGCCATCTGTCGTGGTGCGGTGATCCACGGAGCCAGCATGCGTGGTCTTGGATCTTTCACCGTCGATGTTCAATCCCGTATCGCCCGAACCAGTTATGGTGTATGCTATAACGCGCATTGGGATTCGTCTAAACATGATGAGCGAGACAAGACCTGGCACGAAGATGAGCAGGCATGGCTCGCCGACAACCAGATGCAATGGAGTCTGAAAATTGTATGGTACAACGATTTTTCACACCTCAATTCAACATCAAGACTGACACGGCGGCAGGGAGACGAGATGACGAAAGAGCCGATTTCTATGAGGTTCTACCGCTTATTCCCATGTAGCGGACCAAAGACAACCACTGGTACGACCAGTCGGATTTATACTTCCTCATCCTCAACCCCTCCATCCCGATATCGATCAGGTAAGGTGGAAAAACTCCAGTGTTCTCTTCAATGGGATTCCGAAATCGACCTCACAACCGTGCCCATATGGACCAACCCAATTGGTGTCGATTATTACAAGCTGAACTACGAAATCCGAATGGTGTGCATCGGGGGCACACTGGAGTTTTCTGCCTACATGGACGGGAAGCGCATGGGAACCGTGACTGGTGGCGGAGTGCGGTGTCGTGCCGTGATCCCAGCCGAGAATTCACAGCGGCGGTATCAAACAGAGACGGACAAACAAGAGGATGTATTGGCGTTCATCAAGTGTGTTGGATTTTCCAGCTGACTTCACGGCAAGCTTTGTTCTCATTTCTTTATCTTTTGTCCTCCGCATGTTGTATGGTATAGCTACCTAACAGACTCCTCTCACTGTAAACCTGGAATTCGGTTACATGAATGCAATTTTTTGACTGTTGTGGTGAAAAAATGAAGGCAATAACGTGACTTATACCATTAATTCTCCCGTCAAGGAGAGATGCTGCGCAATACTGTGTTAGTACAAAAAGAGCTTCGGCCGCGATCGCACAAGATGATGTCGAAGGGTATCACCTGTTCTTGCACGTGACATGACACGTAATGAGAGGTTGAATCATGAACTAGCCCCCAACGCATGGCATTGGTAACTATCGTTCCTCTGTTAGAGACAAGATTAGGCACATAGATGTAGTTAACTTGAATTATCAAGCAAATCTAGGGAATAGTTGACCATACAGAACAACTGACACCTATCGATCCTACCATAACGCCATGGTGTCTTCCCGTCTGTCCATTTGATATCGCTTTCCCGGCGCTCTCTCCCTTAACAACACCGCCAGCCCCGCCTGCAAAATCACCGAAACGTATCGCGAAAAAAACTCTCAATAGAAGCAAATAAACCTCCTTTTACCACCAAGCAACTGAAAATAAACCCCTCTTTGAAAAGAACCACCATCGAAGAACCCATTTTTATCTTCCTTCCCACTGTTCTTGAAATAATGCAACGCAGAAATGCAGAATATCCGTCCTCGAGACCATTCTCTCTCCCGGATAACAAACGAATAGCGACACACTCCCTCAACTCCGGCCAAAAGAAACGCATGGCTTCACTCAAGCATCCTTGGATGCATCCGCGGCAGCCGCGGCTTCGCTTGTTTCCTTGGCTGGAGATTCGCGACGGCCGTTCTCCTCTGCATTGGGCTGTTGGGATTCGGCCTCTGTCTTCGCAGAATCAGCAGCTGCGGTAGTCGTGGCCTCGGTGGGCGGGACAGCGGGAGCTGGAGTCTTCTCAGAATCGGTGCTAGCGACAGGAGCAGTTGCCATAGCATCGACCGCGGAGGTGGAATTTTCAGATGCCTTCTCAGCAGCAGGTTGGGGTGCCGTCGGCGTAGTCGACTCCTTGACAGCAGCAGGCTCCGCAGTTGTGGCGGGCGTCGCATCAGCCGGCGTAGCCTCAGCACCAGCAGCTGGCGCTGCGGTTGCATCCGCCTTCTTCTTCTGCTCTTTCCCAGCGTCCTCATCCTCATCCTGATTCACCAGGTCCACGAACATGCTATCATCCCCTGCATCCCCACCAACTCCAATTCCAATGGGATCATCCTGCCTAGACGTCGATGCGGCCCCAGGAGCAGGCCTATCCCGAGTTTCCGCCCTGTCAACGCCGTCCCACACGCTGGCACCAAAGAGCTCTTCGGCGCGGCGCCGACCAGTTTCAGTGCGCGACAGGATCTCAAGCACGCGCGACTTGCCTTGCTCAGTAGACAAGTGTGCGTTAAGCTCCTCGTCGTCGAGCGCGCCACGGAGGAGCCGCTCTTCAAGGTCGTGGGTTGTGGTGGTTGAGTCGCGCAGGAACAAGGGATGGTGACCAGCAGCTGAGGAGGGACCGCCCATGTCCTTGGAGTTACCGCGAAGGTGCAGCGAGGTGCCACCTGACTGCGATTGTTGATCACCCGCCGAGGACGTGCCGGCCGAGGATGTGGACTGGATGTGGGAAGAGCCCTGGGCAGCAGGTTGACCAGAAACTGAAGCGCGCTGGAAGTAAAGCTGCGGGGGCGGACCGTATGACGGGCTTCCAGAGCTTGAAGCAGCAGCGGCGGCGGCGGCGGCTGCCGCCTCGGCGTTCATCGCCTTCCGCTTGAGGCTGTTAGCCTTGCCCTTGACGCTCTCGGGCAGGTCATCCGGATCATCGACGCCATACTGGGCCAGCATCTTCTGGAGCTTGGTAGGACGCGGCTTGCGAGTACTCTTAGACACCTCTAGAACCGGAGGTGGTTCGGGCGCCACCGGACTCCACTTGTGCAGCTCTTGGCGGAAGAAGTTGGTCTCATAGGCAAGCAGGATCTCTGCGCCTTCGATCTTGCGGAGGTAGAAGCGTTGTGTCTCAGCCTCGGAGGCAGTAGTCAGGATGGGATTGCAGTAGGCAGCAATGTGCTGGCGGAACTCGAGCGCGTTGTCGATGATGCGCTTGAGCACTGTCTCCTCCTCGGGCTGGAACGGGAGAGTCGGAATCTCCTCTTGCCAAGCGATGAGATCCTCCAACTTCGGACGGGCGGCATCGCGAGGAATCTTGACGCGCCAGTCACAAATCGGGCAGGTATATTTGTCATCCTCCTTGACCTTGCCGCGCGCAATCTTGAGACACTTTCCGTGGTACCATTCATGGCACAGCTCACACTCGATCATCATGCCAGCCTCTGTGCGACGGCAGATGCAAAACACCTCGCGGAACTTGGGGTCGTCAAAGCGGTTGCTCTTTTCTTTGTCTGGGCTCGGCTCCCTCGAGGCCGGCTCCGCCGGGACACGCGGCTTGTCGTGGACAATATCGAAGCAGTCCAGATTCCGATCGAGCACGTAATCCATGTGCGTCTTAAGAATGTGGAGCGGCGCGTTGGTCTTGCCGAACAGCTTCTTGCCTTTGCGCATCCAGTCCTCGTGGCGCTTGACTTCCTTCTCAAGCTCGTGCGTACCCGCCGGCTTAGCCTGGAGCTCTTCCAGCTTCTTCATGAGCTCAGCAACTTCCGAGTATTTGGGGCGCTTGCGGAAGTCGGGATTCTGGGAACGCTCGTTGAGGTCCATGATCTGCCGATGAGCCTCGCGCTGCTTGTGGAGGATTTGGTCAACGGCAGCCATGGTTCTCGGACAAACGGGCCAAGCATTTTGCTGCACCTGGTCAACCAGGGCTTGCAGCTGCGGGTAGTGGATGGAGTCGGCGTTGATCAACTCCTGGACCTTCTTGTCCCACATAAAGCCGTGGTTGAGTTGCTCATTGTAGTAAGCGAGATGGTCATTGTAGACCGGGACCTTGAGGCGGTGGCCCTCATCGATCAGCTCTCGGACCTCATCCAGCGTCATCTGAGTGCCGCGGCAGCTAGCCGCCTTCTCGTTCCACTGGAGCTCTTCCAAGAGGCGCTGGAGCTGCTCCACCTCGGGAATGTCGACGTTGAATGCCTGACCTTCATCGAGGAGCTTCTCAACCTGCGGGATGGTGGCGCAACGGCGATTTTCCAGGAACTTGCGTGAATCCTCCTGGAACGTCTTGATTGCGTCAGCACGCTCCTGGAGCTGCATGATCTCAGGGGTGTCGAATCCGATGAGCCGGGCTTCGTCGAGGAGACGGTACACGTTGGAGAGGCTGCGGGACTCGCGTTCCTTCTGGTCCTGTTGCGCGTTACCAATAGATTTCCGCGACCCTAAGCCCCAAATCTTATCGGTCTTGCGGCGGTTTTGTTGCTTGCGAACCGTGTAGGTCATCGCCTCCTCAACCCAATGATTGCAGCGCTCAACAAAGGCGCGGAGCACTGGAAGCGACGGCAACTCGTAGGGGATCTTCTCACCCTCGGCGAGCAGGTTGCGAAGCGTCTTGAGAGACGGAGTCGTTTCCTCCTCCAGCAGCTTCTCATACTTTTCTTCCCACGCTTCAGGCACCCGCGCCTTGTCTGCGACCTTCTTGGTCATGGCAGCGATGGCCTCGTCTGACTTGCGGTAGTACAGAGCGTGATCCTTGCCAAGGTAACGATCCGACTCCTGCATGTCACAGCACGGATGGTTGCCAGCGTGCAACAGACAAAGGACCTTGCCAGTCTTGAGGCAGATGAACCGCGACAGGTAGGTGAAGGCCTTGCAGTAAAAGCAAGCATACTCTTCTTCAGGAACGTCAACGTCGTCAACCTGGAAGGTCATGGGACACTCATCATTTCCATCCCCATTGAAAACGCAACGATGTTGCGATGGATGTTTCGCATCGAGATGCCTGGCGATGAAATCGTGCTTGGCAATGAAATCCTCCCTCTGTGACAGTTCCCGTTTGTGGATTCGCTCGAGAGCCGGAGCCAGCCATTTGGCAGTTTGGATTGTGAGACCACTTCCGGTGACGCCCTCAGCAGCGGTCCAAAGGAGCTCGTCATGGGAGAAGCAAGGTTGGCGGCGGAATTGTTGAAGCCTCTCGACGCCAGCAAGGCCGTAAGGCTCCCAGTCAGCCGGGGCAAAATTAACGGCCTCATTGAAGTTGAAGCCGTGGTTGAAACCGGCGTGGTAGGCCTGCGGGAATGTGATGACAAACTGCCCAGCCCGCTGGTCTAGAGCATAAACACGCACGCCGGCCTTCTTCAACTGTTCCGGGGGTAATAGTGTGACGAGCTGGAACAGGAGATCGGGCTGCGTTTCGAACAGCTCAGGGACAGCCTCACGCATGGCATTCTCAAACTTCTCGGCATCGTCACCGGGAATGCCGTACCAGGTCTTGGTGGCGCCGAAATGCTGGTAGTTGGCCGAGTATGAATAATGGTCCTCATTGTGCCAGCAGAAAGTTGAGAAAGTCATGCCGACGTAAACCCAAGGGACGGTCATGCCGGATATGTCCGATTTGATGTGCCGGAACAGGCTGTCGGGGTGGAGCGGCAGGATGTTCAGGTTCCAGGGGTCGGTCGAATAAGGGTTATCCGGGAACTTCTCGATGGTCGGGAAACCGGAGCCATGGGTAGTGCAGTGAATGTCGGCACCGTACTCAACTGTAACGTTTTCATCAATGTCGGCCACCAAACGCCAAAATTCCTGCTCGACATCATCCTCCGTTACCGGCCTATGGCAATTGAGGACCGGATCGAATGGCATCTTGTTGGCGAAGTACTGCTGTTTGAACTCGTTTGCCTTTTGCTGGAATTGACGCAGTGAGTAGAGACCGCCCTCCTCAAAGCCGAACTGGCCGTCACCAACAAGACAGCGTGGGCAGTTCCACTCGGTTTCCGGCTTGGCTTTGAGCGGCGGATCGAGGCATGTGCCGTGGTAGGAATGGTCGCATGAGTCGCACTGGATCAGGAAGCCTCCGCCTTCCTCCTTGCCTTTGAGGCACATCTCGCAACGCTATCATGACGTCAGCGCCCATTAACACAAACAATTGTGAATAACGACGTACCTCTCCAGGAGGGGCGACATCATCGCGCGGCATTCTGGGGGCAGCCGTGCGGAACAAGGACATGTGAGAACCAGCCACGGTGGGCACATTATCTGAAGATGTATCAGCATCAAGTGGCGCTCTGGGCGATTGTTACCGCACAAAAGACTTACCTTTCTTGAGGCGCTTGCTCCTGCGACTCCCACAGTCGCCATCTTCTTGCTCCCCATCCTTCTTGGAGTTCAAGCTGTCGCAGCTCAATTGGCGCTTCAGTCCTGATGGACCGAGAGCAGACGAACGAAGATCAGGAATGGATTTCGATGTGCCATTCGGTTTTGGTGTGCTGGGATTCGTGTCGCTCGTTGCAGGGCGGTTGGCACTCGTGAAACTCGTACCAGAATTGATGGCAGTGAAGCTGGACTGGGACCTCGGAGTACCAAGGGCGGTTGTATCTGAGTTCGTCATCTCTACATCCGAGTCTTTGGCCTGGCAATCCAATGACGCCTGCAGCGCATCGCTGGCCTGGCGTGCTAGCGATTCGCCGGCGGTGCTCGGGGTTGGCACATTCGATCGCCTCATCGGGCTTGGAGCGGGGCTGGGAGTTAACGGGCCACCGTACTCAAGTTCGAGTTGCTGATGAACGCCAGGTTTTGCAAGGCGCAGATACTCCTCGTAAGGGAAGAGCCACTTCTGGTAGGAGTTCTTGAGGGATGTGGACAGCGAAGACATGATCTTGCCACTGTACCCGAGGTCACGGCCAATTTCAGCCCACTTCTTGAGCTTGCAAACCTTCTCAAAGCCTCCGCGACACTCGACGGCCTTTTTCAAACGGTAGAGATCGAGGGGTTTCTTGTCGACGTAGGGCCACCGATTCAGGTTATTGCCTTGCTGTTTGTGGAATTTGCCAAGGGCATCGAGGTACGAGAGGTTCGCGCGCGTGCCTGGCGAGCCATTCTCAGCGACTTGTCCTTGGGGAAGGGGCTTGTTTTGCCCGGACTTGGGGGCTGGCTTACTGCCTTCCACAGAGTTTAACTCTTGTTTGCGCGTGCGAAAATGGAACCTCTATACCGTATCGTCAGTACCGGAGAATCATCGCAAGAAATATCAAAGCCGCGTACCTCTGTGTCAATGGCGAAGGGTGGATTCCACGAATCGGGCGGAATGATCTTGCACATGCCATACTGGCGGGCTTCTGGAGAAATCTTGCGAATGTACTCAAAAGGTTCCTTCCACTCTTCCTCGGTCGGTCGGTATGTAGGAGCCTCTTGGAGGCCATGGGGACGATTCTTTTTCTTGACCGGCTCAGGACACTCGGTTGGTTGGCCCCGGCGCTCGACAGTGGAGAGATCAAGGGGAGGGCTGATTAGAGAACTCAGAGGGGTGGGTGGTTTGGTTGGCTGTGTGCCGTTGGCGCTTGAGGATGACGACTTCTTGATCGCGGAGCCAGCGTTGGATGCGGAAGGCCGAGATGGCGAGCCTCTCGAAGGGGTGTTAGAAACGGTGTTGGCTGCGGAGCGCGACGTGGTCGCTCCCGCAGCCGAAGAGTGCGACTTCATGGCGGGGAGCGATTTAGTCGAGGAACTGGCTGGATTGGAAGCGATTCACGTCTCGGGGAGTCGCCTCGGAACGCATGCGCAGGTGGATCGGGTATTTGGAGGAGTCAGGCGATTGCCGAAGTCATTGTAGGAGCGAAGCCTGAGGGAGGAGGTTCCGGTTTAGTCCATGCGACGTCAAAGCGCAACTGAAGGTTCGACGTCACGGAAGCGTGGCTGCTGAGCCAGGATCTCGGGTTTTGTGAAAACAAACCGGCACACCCGTTCGACTATCGAGGTTGGAAATCCGCGGATCGTGGAATTGGTGTGCTGACCGAATGCTCTGTTAAAGGGGGTGTGGAGGATGACGAGGTGTTGGTTCAGGTCTGAGAATTATATCGACGCGCCAAGCTGGGATCGAGACATGCAGTTGAGGCGAGAAGGTCCCCGCGACTCGATGCTCGGCGTCCACAAGATGAACAGTCAAATGTTTGTAGTAGGAGGACTGGTCGCGGTGAGAAATTGAAGAAGGGCGGAGAAACGGTGACCGGGCAGAGAAGATAGCCCGCTCCAGGTGTGAGGCAGGAAAGGTGGGAAAAAGTGAAGATGACTGGTGAAGGTCAAGAGTGAGAAGATGGCAGTGAGCAGCGGTTTAGATGGGAGATGGGGCCGAATGGTTCGCGGGAGGCTCCCCAAAGGCGAGCAGGATCCACTCAGGTCGCAGCAAACTGGGTGCAGCGTCCCAGTGGCAGAACTCAGAACAGCGCCAGAAGTCCCCGGGCCACGGGGCGCGCTTGGCATTTCGGCAAAAAGAGTGGGGCTGCTGGACCCACCTCCATATTTTCGGCCTCAAGATCCGCGCCCAGCATTGAGCCCATCATCACGGATCCGATTTCACCACGCTTCCCCAGCCTTGAGTCGGGTTCCAACCTTCCGGAGTATACCTTACTTAGTACTGTGTACTGAATTGGACATTTATTCAGGGTGTCTTTTCCATGGCTCATCCATTTCCCATCCTCTACAGTTTGCGTGAGAGCTATAGCACCTGACAGGCCAGCATCGTCACTGATGAGGCCGATGTCGCATATACCGCCGACGACAATGCCACCGACGGAACGGGAAACCTATATTTTGACCCTTGGGTCTTGCCACCAAACTTGAAGCTAACATTATGCCGCTGGTACTCATATGGATGCCTCAGGGAATTACCGCGTCTCTTCTTTAAGAGGAGAAGTCAACCGTGATTTTTTTTCTTCTTCTTCCACGTCTGTGGTTCAATTCAACGCCCATCATCCCGTCGTTGAGGGCGATATCTCAAAGCCCACAAGTCTGGCCTTGGCGGGTCCCCCACACTGGGGCAAACACTGGCGGAAAGGGGTGACGGAATAGGGAAAAATATTCCGGATTTTCCATACTGCAGGAAATGATGCACCTGACATGGCTTTGATGTAGCCGAGGGTCATACCTATGTTCCTTTCTGGGCGATACAGGATTCTTCAACATTTGCTGACACCTGCCCTGCCGTAGTCTTATCACCTGCCGTCACTGTTCCTGCCACATACCGAAAACCAGCACGCACATCTGTTCTTGGTCAAGTAAGAAGTGGTAGGTATACCAAGATGAATTTTGGTCGACCAGTGAGGGTATCGGCGGCATACACAGTAAGTCCTCGTGGGCTTCGAGAAGCAATCTGCTCAGATAACTCGCATCCGGCGGGTGGATAAAGCTGCGATCCAGAAGAGATAGGTCCGGGGTATCCGAACAGCTTGCTGGTTCGCCGGCACATCCCGACCTCCAGTCAACCCGCATGAAATTCTACAACATCGCGATTATCACAGAGGGATACCAGTATTGGACCAAAACATTGCCATTTACGCCAAACGCCAAGCCATGCCTCATGCTCTCTTGCGGACCGTTTAACTCATTCCTCAAGGTTGGGGCAGCTCAGCCCCGAAAAAAACCTGACAAACAAGTAAAGCATCACGCCTCATCACCATCTTGCTGTTCCCCTGTCCCCTTTGCTTTCTTCGCCCTCTTTCGCTTCGTCTTGAGCAGTTTCTCCACCTCCCTTTTCGCTCTCACCCGCAACGTCATCTCCTTCATCATGTCTACCCACACCACCTCTCCCTTACACTTCGGACAGCGGCCTTGGGTGGGAACAATCTCGTCCGGTTCGCCGTTGCTTTCCAGTAGGTGCCGGCCCCAGCACGTCAGGTGTCCGACGCCGTCGCATGCGGGGTTGGGACATATCGCATGGAGTCCACCCCCTGTTGGTTTTGTTGCTGAAGATGATGATGATTGCGGCGACGCTGCTGTTGATGGTGGCGATGCCAATTCCTCCCGACACACGACACACTTCCCCAGCCGCTCAAACTCAAAAATATCTTGCCCCTTGGCCACATACTCCTTCAAGGGCTCGTAGTCAAGCGGCAGGGCATAGATCCCCCTCTTCTCCTCCTCTCCTCCCTGTCCACCACCATCCACAAAATCCGTTACCGCCTTCACGTCCCGCATCTCTATCTCCCCTTCTGCTGCCCCGCGAACTGCCTCGCGCCAACCCTCCCACGCTCCATATAACTCCCGGTTAAAAAATCTCGGCCGGATCGGCCATCGCGCAAAACTTGGCGCTCCTAGGAGGAGATGCAGGCTCGCGGCGACGGAGGCGAGGGATTTCGGCGGACGGCGGCGTTTGCCACGTTTCTTTCGTGAGGCTGCGGGAGCTGATGACGAGGGCGCCGAGGAAGGATCTGAGAATAATGATTGGATGGAGTTATACGATGCAGAAACCGCGAGCTGTCGTGACTTGGAGGAAAGGTGGGTTGTGAGGTGTGGGTTGTTTAAAGCCCATCTAATGAGGTTGTTAGGACATACAACCTGGAATCCATACAATCCATCGGACTCGCGAACCAAGTCGAGGAGTCGAGTCGAGTCCAGACGATGGGATGGTGGATGAAAGCACGTACTCAAACTTCAACGCAGCAGTCATACTCGGAAACCCCTCCACTAAACCTAGCATCTCCCATGGCCTTAATGAGGCGCGTGATGTGCGGGCAGCACCGCCTTTGGACAGACCGTTGTGCTGGCTGAGGCGGCGGGGCGGGTTGGGCGTAGAGCCGATGTAGATGGATCTGTGGCGGACTGTTGACCGAAGGATGTAAACGGTGTAGAGCGCCGGAATGGGTTTGCTTTGGACGGCCATGGTGTGCTGATAACCAAACCTTGGAAACAAGGTGAGGTACCCTGATCAGCGGGTTGTTGGATCGAGTTGCTGGTTGGATGGTCAGGTATTGACGGGAGGATATGAAGGGCGAGGTGTCTTCATCCGGACAGAGTGGTTGTCGGAGGGTTGGGTTTCAGTAAAGCGTGTGTATTTGTATCATGCAAATACTAAATTTGACCCGGAAAGTCGAGGTCTCTATTTTCGCATTACTGTGAATGAGTTTGGTTAGTGTTGAGAGCGATGTTGGTGTGGAAGTGCGATTGTTTGCAATTGTTTACTTTCGCTCCGGTGTTGTGGTGGTTCGGTTGAGGGAGCGACGATTGAGAACCGTGGACCTTCAGTGGTGGATGGCGGCCCAGGCAGCGCCTCGCAGGTCACGGAAATCAGCGGCATTTGAACCCAACCAACTATCAGAACGTCAAAACTTTATCCATTTATCCATTTCAATGTTGCTTAGCATGTCAGGTTAAATCAACTAAACATTGTATACTTTCTGCGGCCCGAGAAGTTTTTATCCCATACACAAAAAACTCCAACGTTGCAGGGTATCACCCAGAGATGATCTCTTCACGAAACCACAATGAATCTCTCCGCGTTGCCCAACATCAGGTAGTCCACCTTGACGACTGGACTACAACAACCCTTGTTTCTGCAGGTCCAGATACACCTTCTCCGGCATGACATTGCCCTCTGCATCCTCCATTTGCACCAGCGTCCCATCATCAATCTCGTTCTTGCTTTGATCCCTCTGAATCTTCTCCCACAACTTGACCGCTTCCTCAATCGACGTGATGTCCCTAAACAAATAGGTATTCGTGATACCCAACCTCTTGAGGTTGGTGATATGATTCGTCTCGTTGAAGTGCTTGTCGAACGCGCGCCGGCCGCGGTACACGAAGTTGCCGCAGATTTCGCACGGGAACTCTTGGCCCAAGCCGTGTAACCTGTACAGCCAGAAAGGAATGGGTTTTCCGTCCCAGGCAAGCGGGAGTTTGAGGGGATTGTAGATCTTGTCCTCACCCTCTTCCTTGTCGCCCTCTTCTTCCTTATCTTGCGCCGATGTGAGGTTGTACAGGTTCTCCAGTTCCTGCTGCCGCTCACGCTCCGTCATACCCTGTCTCCGTTCCACGTTGACTCGCGTGTCGTCCCGCTCGACGTTCATGGCGCCAACGAGCTTGCGAATGCGAAATTCGCGCTCCGCAACGGCACGCTCCTTCAGTCGACGGGCGAATCTCGCACTGCTCGTTTCGCCCTCAGGGCCATCACCGTTGGTCGACCTCTGCGCGAGGTGCTCTGCGGCTTTGATATGTTTCCTTCCCGTCAGGTGTGCTTTGTAGACGTTGGCGTTCTTGAACTCCTTCTCACAGGCCTCGCACCACACAGCGTCAGGGCTGCTTAGCTTCCGGTCCGCCCCCTGTGACTTGGCCGCCGCGCCCTCCTCCCACCCAGGTACCTCGCCCTTCTCCCACGCCGTTTCGAACTCGGTTTGCCAGCTGTCAAACAGCTTGTCCAGATTCTCCAATGGCCGTGTCCGACGCATGAAGGACTCGAGGTAGCTCATCAGCTCCCCCAAGTACTTAAAGTATTGATCTGTCAGCTTGTCGGCGCGCTTGACACCGCCTTGACCAGGCTGGAACTTGTCGAACACCTCGAGATACTGCATATAGCCAAGGCGCTTCACATTAGGCAGGTTGAGGTATGCGTCGTGGCAACTGTGCAGGTCAAAGAAGCGGCCGAACGCCTCTTCGCCCGAGAACATGCTGTCGACAATGTAGGGCTGTTCGTCGCCCTTCTTCCGTGGGCGGTACCATTGCTCGGGGTTCTCGGCCTGCTCATTGGGGTACCTGGCGTGGTGCTCCTTGATGCGTGCTACCTGGCGGTAGAACTCCTCGAAGGGGTCGCCGGTGCTGATCTGGAGGATTTCTCGTGACCGCTGGCCGTCCTTGTCTTCATAGAGGGCGAGGAGTTCGGCTGATTGCTTTTGAATCTGGTCGAGGAGCTGCGATACTTCGTGGTCTCGGTTCAGGCGATCGCGGATCTGGAGAGATGTGCAGTGGTCAGCATGATTCTTGGATGCTTCAGGCTCAAGCATTAAAGTGCAAGCAGGCTTTGAAGAAAACTTACGTGCTTGGGCTCATCGCCCATTCGATCTGCGATGCCTTGTTCGAGGCGCTCAAGATCCTCGTGGAGGAACCTTTGGTCTTCGAGCAGCATTGTGTCGGTATGGTTGAGAATTGATGGAGAAAAACAAAATGCAAATGGTTCTCAAGGAATGGAAAGACAACAACAGAAAGGCAAGGACGGCGAGCTGCAAGTGAAGTTGCGACGCCTTCGATTCCTTGGCGCGCTGAGATAGAGTGCCAAGACCGTCGCGTGCGGCCGCAGCGCCGGGCCCGGACCCACTGCAGGTTGCTTGGACCCACTTCTGACCCACTGCAAACCGCAAGGCTGCCCGCCATCAACGTCAACTTTCTTCGCCTCCATCTGCGACCACACGCATTCTCCCAACCAACTATCTCTTTAACCACGACATTGTCCTCTCCAACATCAACGGCCCTCGCCGAAACTCACAGGAACCAATCACTGTCACCAAGTCAACCGCCCTTCACAATGGCCGACGGACCAGGTCTCGACCGCAAGGCCGATGAAAAGATTCAGTTCACCACCTCCAAGGAGGTGACGGTGCACCCGACCTTCGAGTCCATGGCGCTGAAAGAGTCTCTCCTTCGCGGCATCTACGCCTACGGCTATGAATCTCCCTCCGCCGTCCAGTCGCGCGCCATCGTCCAGATCTGCAAAGGCCGTGACACGATCGCTCAGGCGCAGTCGGGTACGGGCAAGACCGCCACCTTCGCCATCAGCATGTTGCAGGTCATCGACACGGCAGTCCGCGAGACTCAGGCCCTCGTCCTGTCGCCGACCCGCGAACTGGCCACCCAGATTCAAAGCGTCGTCATGGCCCTGGGAGACTACATGAACGTGCAGTGCCACGCGTGCATTGGCGGCACCAATGTGGGCGAGGATATCCGCAAGCTCGATTACGGCCAGCACATCGTCTCGGGTACTCCCGGTCGCGTGGCCGACATGATTCGGCGCCGCCACCTCCGCACGCGCCACATCAAGATGCTCGTCCTCGACGAAGCCGACGAGCTTCTCAACCAGGGCTTCCGTGAGCAGATCTACGACGTCTACCGTTACCTCCCCCCAGCGACCCAAGTCGTCGTGGTCTCGGCTACGCTCCCCTACGACGTGCTGGATATGACCACCAAGTTCATGACCGACCCTGTGCGCATTCTCGTGAAGCGTGACGAACTTACCCTCGAAGGACTTAAGCAGTACTTCATCGCTGTCGAAAAGGAGGAGTGGAAGTTCGACACCCTTTGCGACCTCTACGATACCCTCACCATCACCCAGGCAGTCATCTTCTGCAACACCCGGCGCAAGGTCGACTGGCTGACCGACAAGATGCGCGAGGCAAATTTTACCGTCAGCAGCATGCACGGCGACATGCCGCAGAAGGAGCGCGACTCGATCATGCAGGACTTCCGCCAGGGCAACAGCCGCGTCCTCATCTCGACCGACGTCTGGGCCCGTGGTATCGACGTTCAGCAAGTCAGCCTAGTCATCAACTATGACCTGCCCAGCAACCGCGAGAACTATATCCACCGTATCGGTCGTTCGGGCCGTTTCGGTCGCAAGGGTGTTGCCATCAACTTTGTGACCAGCGAGGACGTGCGGATTCTCCGCGATATTGAGTGTATGTGCTGCTTACTCCTTTGTCGTGGATGGACTCTTACTGACTTTGGCGATGCAGTGTACTATTCAACCCAAATTGATGAGATGCCGATGAACGTGGCCGACCTCATCTCGTAAACTTGCTCTGGATTTGCGGGACAGTAGCAATGAGTCCAGGCCAGAAAACGAACAGACGTAAACCAAGTCAACAAGTCAGGGAAAAAATGCCTGATGGCACGTCCGGCTGTACATACACCCGTACCTGCTCTACATCAAAGGAAGCATGACCCAAGAGTAGGCCGTGGTGTGTATGTACAGCCGAGGCGAAGTGGGAGGAAAGGGGGTCCATGGTCTTGAATGGTAAGCATTGATTTCCCTGCACGAATGTCCTCTCAGCTTTGCTCTCAACTTATCGGTTGCTAACGCCCTACCTATAGACCCAGTGTTCATCTCAGATTGTATGTTTACCGTAATGGGGAAGGGTGGGTGGTGGGGATGTGAGGGTATTACAAGGACTTGTGATTCTCAAGGCGAACGGAACTTATGGCGGAATATCAGATGTCTGGGGCATAAAAGAACATAAGAATCAGTACCGGTACCTAGTCATCGGCGTGAATGGAGGCTTTCTTGACACCGTATGACATATGTACAGGATGGCCTTGTTGTTGGTTTGGGTTGTAGATACAATGGGTATCTATCTCAAACCGCTTGTTCCCAATAGACGCGGTTATGTGTTCGTGTGGTTCCCTCTCGCTGTGTCTCGGTCTTGACATGGTAGTGCGTTGCCACTGCCAATGTGTCCTGAAAATCCGTCTTTCCTATTATCCCAATATATCCCAAAGAAATCCCTGAGTCATAAATCATAAATTACAAGAATGCGTCGGGCGGCACCGAAATCCCAAATCCCAATCCCAGTCATCAACCCATTAAACAATATGCATATTACAGGAACAAAGTCGATGGGCTGTCATGACTTCATGACACAGCAAGAAGCGGAGGAACACAACCCGCTCACTCATCTGAGTAAAATACAGCACACTTCCTCGTCGCCCGGCCTCCCATCCCTAAGCAAAGGCCGCGCGAAAAGTGGTCTCATGCCAACTACACTGTCATCCTAACTGCGTCCCAGCAGTGCCGCCATGCCCGCCCTTCGGAGGAGGGGGTCTCAGCCCGTACGTCCAGACCTCCTCGTCGGCATGGGGCTGTGGACTCTGCCCCTGAAACTGCCGCGCCCCCTTTGAACCGGCGCGGGAGCGGCTGGTGGCAACCATCGAGCTTTGGTCTGACAAGATGGATGATGCCCTTTTGGTATTATCTTCTACCGCGGCGGAATGGGCTGCGGTGATGGTGGTGGTGGTTGCGGCGGCGGATAAGGTTCCTGCGCTCTGTTGAGTCACGAGGGCGTGGCTGTCGTACCCGTCGCTGTCGTCTTTGGCATCGGTGATGGCAGTAGAGCGTAGTGTGGGTGGTAATGTTAACGAGGTCGTGTCCAGGAAGTTGCGAAAGCGTGGGCGTTTGGACGGAGACGGAGGGGACCCAATCGTTGGAGGTGGTCGATAGTTGGGGAGTCCAAGATTGGCAGGGTCTCCTCCCAGGTCGGCTGTGCCTTGTCGCTGGGAATGCTGATCAGGCGAGTACCCCCAGGCCCGCGGGAACCAGCGCTTCATGAGGGGGCGCAGGGTCATGGTGCATGCGACGATGATGGATGAATCGGTCTCGATGAGGCTCCAGTAGGCGATAGACGTGACGGCGAAGGTGATGTCGGGGTCTTTGAGGGCTTGGTCGAAGGCCCAAAGGCGCACAATAGATATGACGCAGACGAAGAGCCCCAAGAACAGGATAGCGTAGAGGGCCAACTTTTGGCGGAGCGGGACGCTCATCCGTAGAACAAGCGGCAGCGGAAGGACGTACATGATGACGTCTGAGGCAATGTGGAAGCTGGTGTTCATGATGAAGTCCTTGACAGGTCGGCACTCGGCATCAGGGGGACGAGGAAGAGTCCAATATGCATTAAGCGGTCGACAGGCAGTGAAGAGACCATACAGCCCCCATGCGGCGGCGAGTACGACGAGAACGAGCAATACCCAGATGACATAGCTCGAATGACGAAAGCGGAGAAGTCTCAGGTACAATAGGCATATCGACACCTTGATGAGTGCCAATGATCCAACATATAAAATGCTGCCAGCGAACTCGGCCTGTAGACGAGAGGGGATAGGGTCAGACTGTGTTTTGGTGGACTCCTCAGGGCCCTAAATAAATGAATTGCCCTCACCTTCTTCATGGGCACAATATTCTCCAGGGGAACATCAAGCAAGTGCCGTCCAACACCATACACGACTTCTACTCAAGTTGAGAAGATCAGTCAGTATCCACCTTGGGTCTCATATTGTTGTACAGAACCGAGATAGACAACGGCAGGGTCAATGACGTACGGAGGATGGTGGTGCTCGTCATGCCAGCCGAGAAGACAAGGGATGCGACGACCAGCCAGTCTTCCACAGCCATGCCGTGCTGGAGCAGGCCGAGGCGGGCATACATGCGGAGGCCCACAAAGACAGCCGCGAGGGACCACCATACGACGGCAGCAACGAGAATATGAGTCTGATGAGAGTCGCTCGGGTCGGACACCAGGCCACCGGGCCCTGGCGGACCTGGCGGGCCATGCTCCGGTGGTGACATGGCCGGTCCGGAGTCGAAGTTATCACGTTTTCAGCAATTTCGTGGATTGGTGAAGGAAGCGACTTGACGTTACTTCCGCCGATGGACGTCGAGCCACTAGGATGGGCTTCGGCATTCGAATGACCCCGTGAGTCTAGATGGTCTGGAGATCTCGATGTCGCATGGAGGGGGCAAACACATGGATGAGGAATAGTTAACTCGCGGAGATGAGGCAAGGTCAGGTCCCAGGGGTGAGAGACAGATCCATGAAGCGGACCTGAAGGTGGTCAGGCCAGGCCAAGACACCGACAAAGGGTGATTGCGGTAACTCGGCCAGGATGTATGTAGTTCACTAATTCATTCCCATGGGAAGAGGCAGGGGGCGAACTACGTCTTTCGCAGAAGCAGAGCCAGAGGGTTGGTCCGGAGATGCGCCAGATGGATAGAGTCTGCTCTTTTAGTGGGCCACGCGGGTGCATTATTAGCGTTGATGTTAGCTAACTCCTGCATCAGTCCCCGGGTTCCTGGTATCTACCAGGTATGAATCCGAGGCCTCGATGGGAAAACACCCCAACGCCCAGAATCCTGCGGGTCCACCGCAGAGTCATCAGCTGGATATGTGGGCATGGAATGCCAGCTTTCGGGGCTGGCCGGACGAAAGTAACTATCATTAGCACCGTCTCTAAGTCCACTCATGAACACAACTCCTGTGTGCATTACAGGATGCATCCATTCCCTATTCCCAAAATTTTCCGCTTGTTGGTCTTGCAGACTCTGTGGCCGTGGTCCGGTCCCTTGGGTCGGGGGCGGTGGAAAACATCCAGGGGGAATGAGCTGAGATGCGAGGGATGAACTGCATGTTGGGAATGAATAACGGCTGCACTAGCGGGTGTAGTCTGTCATCGTCGGCTGATGGCCGCGCAAGGGGATTTCAGCTGTCCGCCAGTTTGGGGGCTGTCTAGAAAACACGTGGGAGCAGGGAACCTGCAAGAACCTGAGGTCTGGTGATTGGAGAGACTGCCTAGCGCGCACACTACAGGGCACTCCGTCCTCTTTTAACACAGGCAAATCCCGGTGTCAGCCACAGGAGCCGGACCGCAGTCCCCCAGACTCTTTTCCCAAGGAGAATCAAAAGACGAGGTTTCCACGTCTATCACCCTCTTCCCGCCCTCTGCTCTTCTTGTTGGTGCGAGTCTCAGGTACGAATGCTTGCCAGTCTTCGAGGAGGGAGAAACTCCCGTCCGGGACTCACAGGGAGAATAGCACTAGGGTGGTCCAGGATGGAAGCCAGACAGTTTTCGAGAACCTGGAAACAACCTGGAAATTCATGTCGCGACATGCAAGCAAAAACCGGTCCATCAAGTGAATGGATGAATGGCAAGCTGCAAGTCATCGCGTGCTTGTCACCTTTCGGATGGCCGTCTGCGCCCCTGTCCCGATGCGCCAAGCCGGAAAGATCGCGATTCAAAGTCTTGGCAGCGGCGGGAGATGCGCCTCTGGGGCCGATTCGCTGCCGATTCGCTACCGGTTTGCCGGAGCAGCGAAGGGCCGAGCGGGCTGCCGCTGTCTCCCGATCACGCTTCGTGTTGCTGATCTATTGCCTGGGAGTCACAGTTATTTTTGTGACGTCGAGAGGGGACACGAAACAGGCACGGCAAAACGGGCCGGATTCACAAGTAACGATGGGGACTGGAACGGAATCGAAGAAACGGTGGGCTGACAGAGCTCATATTCGGACGACGGTCAGAGGAGAGGAGGAGATAATACTACATGAATCATCGGCGGTGAGAATTTGCCATCATACACTGCCATGAATGTCTGCTGTTGAGCGCTTGATCAGTGAGACCGAATACCACATAGAAGAGTCGAGACCGGAGGTATGAGGGCAATCTTGGAACACGTCCAGACGATCTCGTTGTACACGTCAAACATATAATGAAGGCCTCGATCGCTCATGTTGTACCTATCTTCCCTCTTTTCTCCAGGCTCTTCTTTAGGCCACATAAATCCTCTCCATGCCACCCATGGAAACCACAACTTGAACCAAACACTCCTCTTAATCATCTCTAACCGCTGGTTCTCCTGAAACTCATCAAGACACCATGGAGACCACCCACGAACAAGCAGACCCCGTCGCCAAAGGCGTCATCGCCACAGCCAAGCAGTCCTGGCACGACCTCTTCACCTTCAAACAACGGATCGTCGTCGCCACTGGACCTCATGGCGAAGCCCTAGCCACGGAATGGGCTCGTCCAGCACCTCTGCAGAACCCCATCCGCCAGCTGGCCACACTCACGCCGCGGGCATGGCTCTTCTTCCTCGTCGGCCTGGCCGCCTGGACGGCAGACGCATTCGACTTCCATGCACTTGCCATCCAGCAAGTTGTCCTGGCGGAGTACTATTCCACGACGAAGACGAAGTTGTCCACAGCAATCACATTGACGCTGTTGCTGCGCTCGGTTGGCGCCGCTGGGTTCGGCCTGGCGGGGGATCGGTTTGGTCGCAAGTGGCCCATGGTGATTAACATGTGGGTGTTGGGGCTGCTGCAAATCGCGACTATTTACAGTCAGACCTTGGGCCAGTTCCTGGCTGTGAGGTCGTTGTCTGGCTTGTTTATGGGCGGAGTCTACGGTAACGCCATCGCCATGGCGCTTGAAAACGTTCCGGCCGACGCCCGTGGCATCGTCTCAGGAATTTTGCAGCAAGGTTACGCACTGGGGTACATCTTTGCGTCAGCGGCCATTCTGGGAATCAACGGGAACAGCGGTCGATCTGATGGCTGGAAGGCAATCTTCTGGATCGCTACTAGTCTGTCGATGGGTGTAGGCATCGTGCGCTGCCTGTTCCCCGAGTCGAAGCAGTTCATCGAGGCCAGGAAGGCCCGCAAGGCGCGCAGGGAAGTCAAGTCTGCGTCCAGCAGCATTTCTGGCTCGGGATCCGAGTCCGCGCCGACCATCTCCTTCTGGGCCGAGACAAAGGAAATGCTCGCCAGAGAGTGGAAGATGTGTCTGTACTGCATCATCCTCATGACTTGGTTTAACTGTGAGTGACAAACCTCAAAAAATTGCGTCCCTCACACCCATCTCTAACTCCTTCCAGATTATAGCCACTCCTCCCAAGATGGCTACACCACCTTCCTCCTCGTCCACAAGCTTCTCCCGCGCACTTCCGCCACTCGCGCTAGCATCATCATGACCACCGGCGCCTTCATCGGAGGCACCACCTTGGGCTACCTCTCTCAATGGTTCGGCCGCCGCCGGACCATCATCGTGGCCTCACTGACCAGCGCTGCCTTGATCCCATTCTGGATCCTCCCAACCTCGGAGCCCGCCTTGGCCGCGGGCGCTTTTCTCATACAATTCTGCGTGCAGGGCACTTGGGGCGTGGTTCCCATTCATCTGACCGAGTTGGCGCCGAGGGGGTTCCGTGCCTTGTTCCCCGGACTGACATATCAATTGGGAAATATGCTGGCGGCGCCGGCCGCCCAGATGGTGAATGCCGTTGCGGAAAAGCATTTCGTCACGGTGGAGGAGGGGGGTCAGACACGGAGAGTGGAGGCGTATGGCCCGACAATGGCGGTTGCGACGGCGATCGTTGCGCTGGGCATCTCGGTGACGGCAGCGCTTGGGCCCGAGAGAAGGGGACGAGAGTTTGAGAAAGATGGCGTGGTTGGTGTGCACGAAGCGAGAAGTGGGGGAGAGGGGGAGAAGGACTTGGAAAAGGGTGAGGTCGGTGGTTCGGAGGAGTCGACGACTGAGCGGTGCTAGGTGCGTGGAAAGAAGAAGGACACGGGAAGAGGGGAGATGTATGAGAATCGTCAGGCTTATTAAGATCTCTTTTGACAATGTATAATAACTTAACACGAGAAGTAGATCAACGGATAGAACAAAATAAATCGGTGTTTTCTTCTGACTTCCTTGACTCAGACCTCCATACTTCATCATAAACACAACATTCCTCTCAGGTCCTTCAAGAACATCTCCACCATCTCTGCCGCGTTGTCCTTTGTGATCACATACTCCTTCTTTCCATGATAGCCCCTCGTGCGGACTCGCTCCACTCGAGGTTGTAGCGCGAGCCATGTCGCCAACAAAATCCCCTCAACATCCCATGCCACCCGGTCCGATGGGGCGTCTTCGAACACATCCTTCTGGCTGGCAAGATGGACCTCGTTGCGCTCGAACGCCTGCTCGTACTTCTCGACCCACCCGTACCATGCTTCAATCCAGGCCGTCGAGTAGTTTGCCTCCAGAAAATCGTCGTCTACAGGCCCGACTTCGCTGGGATTTCCAGGCCAATCCGCGTCCCACCACAGAAAATTGGTGTGGTAATCGTCCGCGACATAGATCCGGTATCCCGGGATTGCCGAAGGAGTCGAATGGGCGTCAGATTGGGGGGGGGGGATTCGAAACCAGAAGGCTTCCCCTGAGAGTCCTCAGGATTGCGTGACCGAGACTCGGGATCCGACGGCTTCTCATCTGGTGATGGTTCGGCGTTTTCATGACTGGTTGGGACGGAAGTCGCGGCTGTCTTGTCGGACAGGCGGATTGAAACAGGACCTTGGGCACTGAGCTCGACCACCAGACCGTAGGGGGTTTGGAGGGTAAACCGATAGTCATGATTTAATGATCTCCCAAGTAGAGCAAACGTCTCGAGAGGGAATAGTGATTTGGCCATTGCCATCGACGTTCTGATGAACCAGAGAGTGAGTGATAACAATGGGATGGGGAATCACAAAGTTTGGGCTGTTCTAAACAGAGGTCAATTCTGTGATCGAAGACGATATGATGAACAGGTCATCCGAGATTGAAACATGTTCGAGAGCGGAATGAAGAATTGCCAGGTACCTGAGGTGGTAATAACATAAGGCCAAGAAGTGTTGGCCTCACGCACAGCCTCGCTGCGGTGCTTGGCCCACGGCTACTAAGCAGACCGTGGCAGAGGAACGGTGGCATGCAGGAGAGGTCGTGATTGCATTCGACTCGGGATATAGAGGGTCGTGTGCTTGGGATTCCTAATAAGCACCAACCCATAACTGCCTGTCGAAAAATTCTGCTTCCATGATGGCAAACACATGAGGTACTCGACCACAATGATCAATTCAGTATGGTCATTGCCATGAATAATTAGGTAGCTGACGCAGCAGGAACAACGAGTCCCTTCTATTGTTACCGTTCAACACATGCGCTCCAGATACAGAGGTTAGCTCTCCAGATATGAACTCACATATTTGTGTCTCAATTCAGCCTCATCAATCTAATATGATTGCCAGCTCACCGCCTCGCCACTTATCGTAGCGGATACTTCCACATGGCGTAGAAGATGCGATACCCGCCGAGTTGTTGATGCTTGTAGCCGTGGGTCGGATAGATATATTATCGATCACCTGAGGCGCTCCATACCTAGACCAAGAAAACCATGAGTGGCTATGAAAAAAACTTCCGAACTCCCCAATCCCTTGAACATGACGGCATGTCGTCAAAGATGCGGCTGATGGCAGATAGTAATAGTATGATTTACTAAGGACTCACGACAGCGTCTTGAACAATCCATGGCTAGTGTAAATGGAAATTCAGGGGAATGTGACCAGGTGTTCGCACAGTAATTACATACGATGCCCGTAGAAATGTAATGCGCCACGATCCGAAGAAGCAACAATGAACCAAGAGTGGTGAAGGAGACAACCCCCAGAATCCATCCCTGAGAGGATGTGATTCGCCAAGGCAGTTTCATGCGCAGTTCCAGCCTGTCACGGCCCGGAAGCAAGCCTTTTCAGAACCTCCAAACATCGGCCAGGGACCACGGACTCTCGGCCAACCGGAACAATTCCATACTGGCGTTGAGCCGCAACCCTGGGAAAAACCTTCGGGAGGTTCTCTTCATGGAGTCCTTGCGGCTGCAATGCGGTGAACTGTCCCCGACATGCTGTTTCTGGCCGGGGGGTTCAAGGCTTCAGGGCTGATGAGGCATAAATATCTGACCCCTTCACCACCCGGGGATGTGAGCTAGGTTATGCATCTTCTATGAACTTTTTACGAATAGTGGCCGAGACCCATGGCTGGGATCATGTCGTCATAGACACAGGTACGTCACTTTATGGTCTATTCCTAGTCCAGGAACAGCAACTAGGCTGGGACCTTGTACCATTATTACATACCATATTATCTACGAGACAAGACATACGAACCTCCCTAATATCTGACTGACACCAGCGTCATCTCCACCTCACGAGGTATTAATCTGTCTAGCAAAGCCTCGAGACAACAAAGAGTATAGGGCGAGAGACTGATATTACACGCCAAGAGTACCAATAATATTGCTTGGGAATCTAGGTCGTGTCTCGAGTTTGACAGTCAGATTAAAGTAATTATATGAGTAAAACGCGAATTAATAGTGATACAGGTACTAATATATCGAGCAGTAATGACAGCTCGACCCTCACTGTCGCATATGACCAATGCCCATATCCAACTCTAGCAGTGAGGGACTGAGTATTCTAGCCTCTCAGAAGTCAAACATAGAAAGAGAAGAAACATGACAGGAAATGAAATGATCAGTAGGGTTGCTGCCCCTGGTTTTGACAGTTGTTCCGAGGTCGCCGGCCAGGGTGGACCCGATGCTCCAAGTGGTGGTCAAAGTTCTCATGATTTGTTGGCGCTGTAGGTTGGAGGAACTGGTCTTGCTGCTGATATTGATCGTAGGTCTGTTGGTGCTGCTGTTGATTGAAGAAAGGCGTCATCTCTGGATAGAAAGTGCTCTCATTGTTTGGGACAGCTTGCGCCGGTGAGTAACTGGCCGGGAATTCCCAAGGGACGAGCCCGTTGTACACACTCTGAGGGTGTTGTTGCTCTGTTGATCTGTTGTCTAGCAGTGGTAGTGGGAGTGCTGGAGGGGGTAGGGCCTCAGCGTTGAACATTTGCTGGTGGGTTGGCGAGTGGTTTTGGTCCCCGATCTCCAAAGATGATTGTTGAGGCATCCTAAGGCCTCCAAAGGATGTCTCAACTGCAGAGGGGAACAACTGTCCTTCAGTAGAGCTGCTGCTGGGCTCCGCTGCAAGTAATATGTTGCCATCGTTGGACAAGCTTGGTGTATTCTTCATATCATGGGGCGCAGGAGCGAGGGCGGGGAGAGCCTGGGGCTGAGTGGTAGTAGAGGAAGTCAGGAAGGACGGTCTCGTGCGTCTTTCTCCTGGCTTTGGTTGCCCCTTGGCTCTCGGAGGCGCATGTCTCTTTTGCTTGACTTGGTCTCGGAACTCTCTGAGACTCTGCGAACCTGCGTCGTCATATATTTTGAAGATGTGGCGAACGAGTTCCCAGAGTTCCTCGGTCACGTTGCCTTTGAGCGTTTGGTTCAAAAAGTCAACCACTTGTTCTTGAGCTTTCTTTTTCGTATTTTGTTGGATGTCCTCGATGTCAGCGTATTCGGCCATGGGCCTTGGTTCCCATTCTGCAGCAGAAAATGGTGAGATGGCGTCTAGAGAGAGTCATGAGGGTGATTCAGTTTGTCTCACCCGAAGGCGGAAAGTCGCCAGTGCCCTCGTCAATCAGCCCGAGGAAGTTGCAAAGCTTATCCCATGTGTTGAGTTTCGTGTCACCTTTTCGGTCGATCAAGGCATTTTGATGATTCCTGAGAACTCCAAACCGAGGAGCTAGACGGTCCGGTCGGGGTCGCTCCCCGCATCGTCGGTTCATCATTTGATCGGACTGATGAGCGTTCCATCGGTCTTCGGAATCGAACTCTTGCCAACATCTCTCGCTTGAAAACCAAGAGGCATTGGTGAGCAAAGCTTTCTTAGGTACCGAACCCGGATCAACAATCGAATCTCACTCACCAGCAATACTTCAAGAGATGATGATTCCTAATATGGTCCCTGAAGTACCACCAACATCAGAATTGTCAACGTGTTGATCAAGAAAGTCTCACAACAGGATCACGAAGATACTAACTTGACTTTGTTCAAGTCTGGAAACTTTCCGTCGCAAGAATAATGCTGGTAGCAATCGAAGTATCGGGGGTCGAAGCTGCGGAACGGACACATCAACGCTTTCTTTTGTGCGTTGTTTTGGACATCAACCTCCACAACGTCACTATCATCGTCATCGTCATCGTTGCCATTGTGATGGAGATTGCCATTCTTGTCTTGTCCACTATTGTCATTGCGTCTTGGTTGATGACCATCGCCACCGTTGGAGGACGAGTCTCCAGAACGTTCTCGGTTATGGTGTTGTCCACCGCGGGAATGACCAGCATGTGTGATATGTGACGGAGGCGGTTTCGGGCGGTAGGCAAGGACAGTCAGGATGCGGTTTTCGAGAACGTCATCTGGGAGAGATCGTGGGACGCGGTCGTCGTTCCGCTGACCGTCCTGATCGGTCTTCTTGTGTCAGAAATCATCACATGGCGAAGGACCCTAAATGGCAGGGCGCAAACTCACATGCGTTGGAGCATTGCAACATAAAGCCTGAGGTTGAGGTCCTGAGACAGTAGTATTATCAGTGGTAGGGCCCCCGGCGTCAGCCTGAGTTGAAAGACTGAAACGCGCGTCCATTTTTGTTGAAGGCGGTGATCTGGCGCACTGGTAGAGCTTCGGACAGATCCAAAACGGTGCCTAGATGACAAGGATGGCCCAAAAAGACCAGTTACCATAACTCGGATGATTGCGAGGACGACTCGAGATCGCTAGGGACGCACCAGGCAGCTTATCGTCATGGCCAGACTGGCATCTTAAATAGGTAATAACTCTACACGCATATTGGCTTCTTGCGGCTCTGCTGGCCAGAAGCTTCCAGCTCCCTTACTCATATCATCAGCAGTGAGCACAGACCATCTTGGGTGGTGGGAGGTGGGGCCTGTCAAGTAATATTGTCCGGCTCTACAATTTCATACGTTTGTCCCAGAAATGTCGAATCCATAGGAGGTCCCATGTCTTGTGGAGGGCTGTGATGATATTGCAGATCCAAGCCGCGGCCAACAACCAGGCAGCTAGTGATGGCGACGCCGTAAGTGCGGTGAGGCCAGACACCACACCGTAAAGAAACCCAAAAGAAATGGCTTGAAAATACAAACATAAAGGTTCAGAGTGTGGTAATTTCAAGTATCAGGAAGCCTTAACAGAATAACCACGGAATTCTGCCGGGGGCTGGGGTCACACATTCAATCATCCATACCCCGTAGGTAGGTCGACTCAAAACATCCAGGGCACCTAGAACGTCTAGAGTATAGCTCACGGCCTAGACGGAAGATCACGAGATCTACCCACCCTCGCAAAGTTACGGAACGCGGGAAGGATGCGGCTAAGATCGAAGCCACAGACCCAGCAGTTCGGACGCTCGGGTCCTCGGGGACAGATTGGGCGCGTCACACCCTTGTGTTGAGTTTGACACCCGCCGTCCCTTGTCAGGTCTCTGCACACAATCCAACACTCAGCTGATGATTACGTTGAGTGTTGGACATCAAGTTAGCCATCGATGCCCCTTTCATTTCAGTGATTCCTAAACTGACTAGTTAGCGGCAGGAAGCCTTCCTCTTCCAGAACCATGCAGAAAAGCTAAGCCGGCATGCCGACAGAACCTGTCGTCTGCTGGATGCGCGCCACCTTCAACACTGTTGAATTCTAGCCTTCAGGTCATTTCCTGGGGGGTTACATCACAGAACAAGGCAACCACTCTAACCAAAGACGAATGACCTGAGTAGAGTCAGCCGAAGGAGGCGACTTCTTGGAGGGCTAGCACTCCATGCTGTCCTTGGGGAGAGAACCTGTTCTTTTTCGTGAAATTTCCCAATACTGTCTTGGTCGAATGGTTGGGGAGGGTATGTCAGGCCGCAGTCTGTGCGTCTATCTGGTCTTGTCGGTTAGTAGCTGGGGTGTAACAGAGTCCTTTGAGAGTCACAAGTCAATACGGAATGGAAAGGTTGCCTATAATAACATGCCACCTTGAAAATGGCTGCGACTTACACGGAAGTGGAAATTGGATGATTTTTTTCGCATACAATACATGACATGACGGTGAAGTACAATCCTGAAAGCAATAGATAGCTACCTGTCTCGTCGCGTCGGCCTCACTGCAACAACCAGGCAACCTCAAACAAACCAGGCGGCCCAGGTCAATGTGGTCGTGGTTTGGGGTCGCGGCAGAAGTGGGCCCCATCATTCATTGTTCGGCACTTGACTTGATTTGATTGGCTGACAGTTGCCTGGTTTGTCGGCTTGGCGAGGCTGCTTGCCTTGATCCACTCCACGTTGGCAGGCGCAAGACGCGGCTCTTGACTTCATCGTTCAGAACCCCACGAAACCAAGCAGACAGGAACGATATCTCGGTCCTGGGACTCACGACTCACGCTTGGCCGCCAACAACCATCATCATTCTCGGACCCTCTATTGGCGTCCTCCACTAATTTTATCAGAAATGGCGACACATGACGGCCCCAAATTACTCTGGAACCCCGAAAATGTACGGGATGTCGCCGACTCTCTCGGCATCACTCTTGCCGACGAGCCGTTACGAATTCTCGCCCAGGATGTCGAATACCGCATCGGCCAGGTCATTGTCGAGTCGCTACGATTCATGCGCGCTGCCAACCGCACCACTCTGACCGTTCAGGACGTGGCCCAGGCTCTCAAAGTGCTCGACGTCGAGCCACTGTACGGCTACGAGTCGACCCGGCCACTGAGATACGGCGAGGCCAGCCTTGGGCCAGGCCAGCCCCTCTATTACATCGATGATGAGGAGGTTGATTTCGAAAAAGTCATCAATGCACCGCTGCCCAAGGTGCCCCGTGATATGAGCTTCACAGGTATGTTCGCCCAGGCCAAAACTGCACATTCCTGACCGCTAATTCATTCATCTTCGCCTTCAACAGCCCATTGGCTTGCTGTCGAAGGCGTCCAGCCCTCAATTCCCCAAAACCCGACCAGCGCCGAGACGTCTTCCAAGGACTTGTTGCCCAAAGGCCCTGGCGCTAATCCAGCTTTGGCCGCGCTCGCCGGCAACGACAATCTGTCCTTCCGGCCGTCCGTTAAACACGTCATCAGCAAGGAACTTATCCTCTACTTCGACAAGATCCAAGCCGCCATCCTTGATGACGACCCAGATGAGGAGAAGACGAGGCTCCGCGCCGCCGCCTTGGAATCAGTTCGCTCTGATCCGGGTCTGCACCAACTGCTGCCTTACTTCGTCAACTTCATCACCAATCAAGTCACACACCACCTCGACGATCTATTCGTCCTGCGCCAGATGATGGAGCTCTCTGAGGCGGTCATCCAAAACCCCAACCTGTTCCTGGACCCCTACGCGAGCGCCCTGTCCGCGCCCGTCCTTACGTGCCTCATGTCCCGAAAACTGGGCGGCGCCCCAGGCGACGATCCAGCCGAGTCCATGCGCGAGCAGTACCGACTGCGTGAGCTGGCCGCCAGCCTGCTGGAGATGATTGCCCGCAAATACGGCGCTACTAATGCCCTGCTGCGGCCCAAGCTGACGCGGACTTGCCTCAAGCACTTTCTGGATCCGGCGCGCCCGCCAGCCGTACTGTATGGAGCGGTGCTCGGCGTGGCTGCCGCTGGTGGGCCCGAGGCTGTGCGCGTGCTGGTTCTGCCGAACCTCAAAAGCTTTGACGCAGCCGTGCTGCAGCCTCTGCGCGAGAAAGGGGAGGCACATGCCCTCGAGCTGGAGATGCTCATTGGGGGAATCATGAAGGCAATTGATCGCCTTGCTGGCTCCACGGCACTGCCGTTGGCGAACGGGGTCAATGGCGCTGACTTGACGCGTGAGGCGGAGCAGGTGACCGAGTTCCTTGGCCCGACGATCGGGCAGAGAGTTGCGAGGTTGGGGAATCATGCGCTGAACCTGGAGATTTTGGAAGTTCGGCATTTGGACTAAGTTTTGTTTTCTCATGGAGTTTGCTTTTGTGTTGAGGACCATTCATCACATGTTCTCAACTCGGCAAAACAATCGGGCTTGGAGTTATATGCTGGCGGGTTGCAAAACGGCGTTGGGGTGTATCAGATGACACGATCCGTGACCCAGGACTGGGCGTTGCATTTGATGTTGGCGTTTTGGGAACGGCGGTCTTTTTTTGCTTGGCTGGCGACAAGGGCAGCTATAATCCGGGGAGAATAGATACCACAGCGTAGCGAAGCCAGCCCATTGTCTTCCTACTCAAGAAGACCAGGCTTGATGGTCAACAACCTCTTCGGGTTGCAGTACTACTCACAATTGGTTGTACATGACATAAATGCCCAATATCCGGCCTTCCATCTTTGACCTGAAACCGTTGATTTGACATTTTATCCTTGTCCGGGGCGATCTTGCGTCCTTTTTACCAGGCAGTCAAACTAGCGCTCTCAACGCCCCCTCTCCCTTCAACCTCCCTCGGTTATCAAACTTAAAGGAACAGCACCAATCCCAACGCCGTCACCACCGAAGCACCCCAAACGTACGTCTCCGTCTTAATTACCGTCTTCTTGGCGTACCCAATCCCCAGATCAAACAGCAGGTGCCTCGTGCCGTTCAGGACGTGGAACGAGAAAGGCCAAGCGGCGAGGAACTTGAGGCTAGCCTTGGCCGCGACGGGGAGGGCACCAAAGGCGGCGGCAATCGAAGCGCTCTCGAGGTGCCAGCCGAGGTAGGGCGCGGCGAGGTAGGCGATGGAAAAGGCGTACAGCGAGCCGGACATGGCGCTGCCGGTGAAGCGGTTGAAGATGGAGCTGCCGAACCAGGTCTGGTACTTGTCGTAGATTTCGAGGTGCGGGGAGACGGGACGGCGGAGGCGCTGCTGGGCGAGGGCGGAGGCGGCCTCGGAGGCCGAGATCTTTTGCGTCTCGACGGCGGCACGGGACGGGGTCGTCGAGAGCGGCTTGGCCAGAGCAAGCTTGGCGACGTTGGTGGTGAAGAAGGTGCTGGGTTGGCCGGCCACTGGGGAGGGGAATTGTTAGTTAGCATTGTGTGTGTTGTTGGCTTGCTTGGAGTTGGTGTGGCTTGTTGACGGGTAGAGGCGGATGTTTGTTGTCTCCGTGGGGTGGTGATGGAGGGGGAGGGGAATTGGACGTACAGCGGCGCAGCGCCGTGGTCCCTGCTCGCTGGGCAATCATTGTGTCTGGCTATGCACTCGGCGGCACGGAGGAGCTTCAATGGATTCACACGGTCGACGCTGGTCGCGGATTGCGAGATTTGAGGCTCGTCGATGCGGAATCCCAAAGGCTCGCGGCAGTGGAGGTTGCACACTCGGGAATCCACGCCTCCGGAAGGAAGGTCGGCTCCTCGGCTGTTGGCGCGGTGGATGAGCCAATCATAGGCCTGGAGATTGGAAGGCTTCCGGAGGCTGCTCTGGTTGGCTGGGGGTGAGGATAACGTTCGTCACGTGAACGCCAAGACAGAGATTGGCTTGGCAGGCTTTTTGAACACCAAGTCCCACAAATTTTCGAAACTTTCTTTTCTTCCTTTTCTTCTTCAGATAGTCAACGGGTGTCCAGCTACGGCGTTGTTGCTCACCATCGGCAACGCTCTCTGGCACCGAGCACTTTGGTGTTCATGGGTGCCCGAAGAAGGATGAGATCCATCGTTAATCACTGTCGTCAGTGCATCAGTCTGGCGATTGTTTCATTTATGAGATCTACATGCCAATGAGGGTCAACAGCATTGCTGTGGGATGGCGGAAAAAACGTCACTGAGTTGGGTCGGTCGGTCGGTCGGTCGGTCGGTCGGTCAGACCGGCGGTCCAATATCCGGAGGTCCGCTAGGAATTATCTGGATCCGGGCCCGACGCCGGGTCCGGATCCGGCTACCGTAGATTCGGGGGAAGGCCCGGTGCGATGTCGGCATCGGTGTTTTGATTGACGTGTGTCTGTGTCTTGGTGTTTAATGGTGCTTTCCCGGTGGCGGTGGTGTGTAGCCGGTGGGCCTGAAGAGTTCTGCCATGGCGAACCTTGAGCACGCAATCGCCTAGCGCCCAGTGACACAACGCGGCTTTGGTGTCCGGTGACTGTGCTTCATAAGCGTCTGAAGATTGCATTTTTCGCCGCCACCAACGACATCGGGAATTATTAAGGCTTCTGTACTACGACTTTATTCTTCTCTTAAAAGAATCTCCCCTATGCCAGGGTCTTTGTGACGATCATTTTGTTGTTTCCCAGCGAGTTTCTGGTCGACCAACGACACATCTCAGGAGTTGCCATTTTAGGAAATCTTCGCCCCTGAGCTGTCCAAACAAACCCGCCCTCCACATTGCGGTTGACGCCCAAGTGAAGCACAGGTCCAAGACAAACCTCACGTTCTTTCGGGCGCTGGCGTCCGACTTGGGCCTTGTGATAATAGATTCAGAAACATCATCATTCGCCATGGATGGGCCATCCGATAGGAAACGCCTGAACAAGGCCAGCAACGACAGTGATGCTGCCAGCCAAACGTCAGAAGAGTACGGCACTACATATGTTGTGCCCGAGCAAAGGAAAATTGGCATAGCCGGCGCCGTTTTCCTCATCTTGAATAAGATGATCGGAACAGGCAGTGCGTGATCCTTCACTCCCTGACCAATGAGGCATGTCACGACTGACGAGACTCCCCAGTCTTTTCAACACCGTCCAGCATTTTTGCAGCCACCGGCTCCGTAGGAATCACACTTTTGATGTGGACAGTTGGTATGCTCTTCAACCCGCTTCCTGCCGTCAATGCACCAGCATGACTAACTCCGCCCTTCAGCCGGTCTTCTAACTCTCTCTGGGCTGGGCGTCTACCTCGAATTTGGCCTGGCCATCCCGCGCTCCGGAGGCGAGAAAAACTACCTCGAGCGCATCTTCCGGCGGCCTCGCTATCTTGCCACCAGCGTCTTTGCCGTACAGATCGTTCTCCTCGGTTTCTCCGCCGGCAACTCCCTGGCCTTTGGCCGCTACGTCCTCCTCGCTCTGGGCCACCCAATGCCCGACGGCCCGGTGCCTCGGCTGATCGGGATTGCCTGCATCACCTTCGTCGTCTTCCTGCACGCGGTGCTGCCTAAGTGGGGCCTGCGCCTCACCAACGCCTTGGGGATCTTCAAGGTGTTGGTCTTGCTGCTGATCGTCTTCTCTGGCGTTGCGGCATTGGCGGGACACCGGCTGGTCCCGGACCCGAGGAACTTTGATAACTTCTGGGGGATTGAAAAGGGGGATGGCTACGGTGGCGGCGGCGCCTACGCGTATGCCACGGCGTTGTTGCAGGTGGTGTACAGCTACAAGGGGTGGGAAAATGCCAACTACGTCATGGCGGAGTTGAAGAACCCGCAAAGGACACTCAAGATCGCCGCGCCGTTGGCGGTGGTCGGGGTTACGGCGCTATATGTCCTTGCGAATGTGGCATATTTCGCTGCCATCCCCAAGGACGAGCTCGCGCGGTCCGAGGTGATCGTTGCCGGGCTGTTTTTCAGGAACGTCTTTGGCGAGAGCGTCGCAGCGCGGAGTCTTCCAGCGTTTGTGGCGTTGAGTAACATCGGAAATGTCCTCGCCGTCAGCTTTGGTCACTCAAGGGTGAACCAGGAGCTTGCGATGGAGGGCGTGCTGCCGTGGAGCTCGTTCTGGGCCTCGAATAAGCCTTTTGGCACGCCGGCGGCTTCGGTAAGTGGGCGATTATAATTCGATACCGTACTTGGGATTTTTGACTGACAGTTGGTGTAGTTACTCCTTCATTGGATTGTAACCGTAATCGTCCTCATCGCGCCCCCGCCGGGTCCCGCTTACAACTTCGTGGTCAACCTGTATGTCTTTCCTCCCATTCTCGATCCCTTGCCTCGGCCTTCTTTATTAACACAATCTAGATACACCTACCCCGGCGCGTGGATCAACACCTTCGTTGCTGGCGGGCTCATCTACCTGCGCCTGCGTGCCTCCGAGCGGTGGTGGTCGCCCTGGCAGACGCACCTCGCTGTACCGTTTGTGTTTTTATGTCTGAACGTGTTCCTCGCCGTCACGCCCTTTGTCCCGCCTGCCGGGGAGGACTGGGACGCAGACGGGTATCCGTATTGGCTATTCCCTACAGTGGGAACAGGTGTCATAGTGCTTGGTGTGTTGTATTGGTGGGTTGCGGTAAGGGGGTGGGAGGGCGAGAAGAGGGACTTTGAAGATGAGATGGTTCAGAGTGGTTTGTTGGAGAACGTGGATGAGGAATATGCGCAGCAAAGCGTGCTGGCTGGCACGTCAAATTTGGGCAGGCGCGTTGAGGTGGAAGAAGTGACGGAACCGCTGTTACGACAGCAAGGAATCAAGGGATACGATACTATTGTTTAGATGTCGACAGATCGTATTAGATTTGAGCCTTTCCCAGTTAATTAATCTCTTACTATCCTTAGTCTATTTGCGGTTACCCTTCAGCCATAACGGGGAAACACCTGCCGCCGGACGAGATATCTGAGGCTCTCAAATCAGGTGTATAAACCAAGCGGGATATGCAGTTTCCGACCGCCTTGAGCTTTGTTCAGGTGTGTAAGGAGGTGAAACTCAACTTGTCTGGGCTTGTTCATATTGATGTGACAGATATCTGAGATTCACACATTATAGGGAGCAGATCATCATTTATGCTCGACGGAGTCAAGTCCCTCTCTGGGGGTCTTGAATGTTGCAATAGAGCCATGAACAACCTTCCAACTTGGATTCTCGTCACCTATCCACGTTCGGCTGCTCATGCTAGGGGTATCATTACTTTTACGTACTGGAGTATCACTACACAGTGAAATAACTAAGACAGATTTCCCTCCCGAAACCCGTTAACGCCATATCCAAGTCCAACCGCCCCAAAACACCCACACGTAGTCGTAACCATGGAACAAAAAAACATTCCCATTGACGGACTTTGCTCTCTTCCCCTGAATCTCTTGCAGACCCAACACTCTCCATGCGAATCCGCCCTAATATTCTCCCGCAAACGAATCTCCCGGCCCGCCGGTCCCCTCATAACCGCGCATGGTCCGACAATCGAGGTAATTATTCTCGATAAACGGCGTGGCGATTTGCACGCCGTACACATCAGTCCACTCATAATCATCCCGACCCTTCGGAACAGCACCGAAAAACACCTGGCCCTGATGACCCGCTTCTTCCCTCGAAGCAGCGGCACCGCCACCAAAGAAAGGGAACGCCCTCGCGCGAACCCGACCACGCACCGCCACCGGTGCGTACTGGCCCGTCGACATGGTTGTGTTGAACAGGCGGATCATGTTATCGCACGACGACGCGTTGGCGAAGGTGGGTTGGTTGGTGATGTTTTTGAACAGCTCAAGAGGGTAGGGCGAGAGGTAAGGGGTATTCGTGAGAGGGAGCATTTCCAGCTCGATGAACTCGGGAGATGAGGCAGGGGAGAAAGACGGCAGAGACATTTTTCCAGCCTCTGATGTCGTCGATGACGCCGCCGCCGGGATGGCTGAACCCCGGAAATAGGTTGCGCCGTTGGGTAGGCGCCTGTAGGCGTCGCAGGGAGGGTCGTAAACCGCGGGCGTGACGATGGTGCCGTAGGCGCGGGAACCTTCCAAGGCGATGTCGTGGCCAGCAGTGATGAGCTGGGCAGGGGCCCAGCGGAAGGAGGAGTAGCCATCACCGCTGAGATCCAGGAAGGGGAACTCGAATCCAACGCGCTGATAGACTCCGTGTTAGCCTCGTATGTCGTTTAGGGGGATACCACGATGGTTAAGGACGGCTTACCGAAAAGTCATCCAGCGTGATCCCGTAGGCCCGGAGCTGGACGTCATGATCATGGGCAGCCTGCACCATAACCGGGTACATGCCCTCCGGGAAGTCGGGCATGAGAGCGCGGTAGGCATGCTCCAGGATCCCCCATTGAGGGGGAATCAGACGGCGGGCAGTCTCCAGAGGGATCGGGATGATGGCCAAGGTTGCGTTCAGGACGCCCGTGGCATTATTGGGGAACCTCTCCGCGAGGGTGTTGTGGTGGTCGTGTGTCGATGTGCAGACTTTTGGGATCACCGCCGACTCTCCGCGGTTAAGGAGGAAGGGGAACAGCACGAGGACAGCGAGCGCTGTCAGGTGCAGGACAGACCACCGAATGGCCATGGTGGACCACCGCTTCTGACTTGAAGACACCCACCGGAGCCCAAACTCAACGAGTTGAGGCACCGTGAGGGAAGGGAAGCGCGGCATGCTGAGCGGCATGTTGGGCGGCGATCTGAAGGAGTAAAGAGGTGAATATGAAGGGGAGAGGGAGCAGGGGATGTTAGCGGATTCGACGGCGATGCCGCTAACCACCCGCGCTGAGCTCAACGAAATTAGGAGATAGCTGGGAATAACAAAGGAATCATATCATTCGGTACATACAGATGAATAGCAATAGTACTAGGAGGGAGAAAGGAACCAAGACAAAGAGGGAAAGGGACGGGTGAGATCTGGATGTGCCATGGCGAGAAGCTTTTTAAACTTCATGAATGTTTTGAGACGCAAGGGCCTTGTTGATCTTCACCAGGAGCCGGCGACGGAAGACGGAAGATGCAAGACGGAGAGCAACCGGAAGGTTGTCACATCGACAACCTTCAGACGAAAGAGACTGGACAATGAACAGAACATTGCAAAACGGCACCGAAGCCTGCCCGAGTAGCCAGCGACTCCCCCATGTTTCGGATGCGAGACAGGCCACGACCTTGCTGTCGTCGCATCGTTTGTCGTTGGAACCCCTGTTGCCCAGCGCGGGAGTTCGGCGAGCCGGGGAACGGCGCCGCGCCCGGGACACCCGAGTCTCCACCCACAGACGCGGCCTTGGGAGTTGCCGCCCTCCTTTTCCACCTTTGTCGCTTTCGCATGGCTCCCCAAATGGGTTGAGACGATCCGTGGGACCAGCACGGTGGGTGCGGGAGAGTCAGCTGCCGACACGCTTCGCGTCAATGGGATAGGCGCGGGCGGTCAGGCGCAGGCCGGCCGGCCCTTGGGAGGGAAGACTTCTTGACCGTGTTTCGGCCCGGAACCTCGAACATCCGGGGTGAGATTCACGGGTCCAGCCAATGGACGTCCGGAAGTGCAGCCGGACCGAGGACTGCTATTGAAGCCTCGAAGCAACCTCGCCAAAACAAAAAGGCCCAGACAGAGCCGTTTTTGGTATTTTCGTGAAGAATTGATTGACATGGCCTGATCAATTCTGTAGGCGGTGCAGGTTGATGGCGGTCAGCCATGCCAATGTTCCAGCTACCAACGGACAAAAATACTCGGTACACGGGTCTGCATCATGAATCGCGACAATGTCCGGTTTAGGGTCGATGGAGAGTTTGGGGTTGATTCTTTTTCTTCTTTTGTTCGAGAGATTCGCAGAAGAGGAGTCAAGGCGTCGAGACCGTCTCAAAAACAGAGCTCCTGTCGATCAGTGAGGGATGTGATAGGAAGTGTTTCATCGCCACAGAGGATATCCATGTGGATGTATCTCAACCCTAACCCTGCCCTTGGCGTGTATAAGCCACAGCTGCGATGGATTGAAGACCTACTGCACAGTACTTACAGGTTGTGGCTAATGTCGTGATGGCAAGGATGTAAGCGAACCGTGGTAGTGACCTGGCATGATGGGATATCCTCGTGAGAAACGCTTGATGGCAAGGTCACATAAGGTATATATGGCAGCTACTAGGTATGTACCTATGCCTCAGTAAGCATCCCAATGCGAAGGCAAGCGGTGCTCTGGGACCTGGTCGCCAGCATTTGTGGTATCTACCTACCTACTTTGCACGTTGACGATATAAAGAACCTAGGTGCCTAGTTGGACTGATCCAAGCAATGGAAACCTGAAGGTTGATGGTCTCGGTCTTGTTATCGCCGCAGCAAGAAGTCTGACTACTGGATGGCATACAGGTCTCTTGTAAGACGAATGCCCAACAATCTACCACACAGCTATGCTGCTCACATCCTTAAGTGTGGTCATGAAGCCAAACTGTCATTTACGGATTCCTGCTGTACATCGAATGGCGGACTCGGGTGAGCGGAACGGGGAGCCCGGTTGCTCATGTTGGCTATGTGTGGTTTAAAGACTTGCGCAAGCGGATAAATATGCCACCTGCTCACAATCAGCAACATTCGGATTCGCGGCCCAAGGCATGTGAAGTCTGGAGGTGTCTGGATACGGCCGGGAGACGCGGGAATGCGATGTTGTGTAACCCCCAAAGGTCAACCGACTCCCGAGAGGCATTTATGAGCAGAATGAGGGGTCATATTGTTTGTGTGATTCACCACATCGTTTGCAGAATCCATAAAAGCACAAAAACAAAAATCCAATGTGTGGACTTGGAAGCCCATGCTGACGACAGGACCGAAGTGAGTTCAAGAGTTGGATGAAGTTCACTTGGTGGACCTGTCAAATCTGGACCTGGAAACTGGCACCTTAAGTCTCCACCTCAAGTCTCCACGCCCCCACCCCCGCATTTTTGGAGTGGGAAGCTGGGACCCACACATGGCCGGATTGGACGACTTGTGCAGGGCTTGGCGCAAGGAGCACGCGGCTGGTGACCTCATCCCTCCATCAGCCTGTCCAACAGCCCATTCTTCAATGAAGCCACCTCTCGGCTGGATGTTCTGAGAGCCGTTGGTGGCAGTTCATGATACAAACTTCATCTCCGTCTGAGCCCCGCACGGCAACCGGAGGGGAACTGGGACAAGCGGGGTAAAAGCAATTCGTAATTCTCGAAGGAACAAGACTGCAGAAACGTGAATAACAAAAATGGGAGGAACACCCTTCCTTCCATCCCTTGGATCTTTCTGCCTTTCTCGCCCATCACAACCACAACCAGCTCCAATTTCTAGGACGCCTTCATCTCAATCGTCTGCAGCCCTCTCCAATGGGTTGACCCCCACACATCCTCCATGTCGTGCTCCCAAGCACAGTGACATCGAAGAGTCCACCGAGAACAAAAAAGAAACAGCCCTCAGCAGATAACCTGAGATCCTCGTCATCCATCGCCTGCAACATCATCTTACCAGTCCCTGTGCTGCCAGTCATTCCACCCCTCGCATGTAAACACCTCATGGTCCCATCTCTCCCTTTGATGTGCCCAGCACGCACCGGCACTCGCCGTTAAGGAGTCACAATGTCGGCGTCTATCTGGCGTCCGCCTCTGACCGGCAATGCTCGCCGCGTCTTGGTTCCCAAGCGTCCTGTGCTGCCGTGTGCAGGTGGTTGCTCTGGTAAGTCTCTGTCCTGGATTTGTGTCCTTCTCCACTCCCAATTGTCAACGGAAGTTGACCATGCCTCAGTCTCGTTCTTGAATCCCGCGAGCGCAGTAGGATGCCAGCGAGCATGGCATGCTTCGCAGCGCAGAAACCAGGCCCCTTCGAGCTGCCTTGCCCTCACGGTTCCCCGTGACCGTGCTCTGCAGCCGGTTCGTCACGCCTCAGTCCTGTCCGCCATCCCTCCCCACGCAGGCCAGGCCACCTTCTCGACCGAGGTAGTTCCCGAGACCATCCCATACTCCAACTTGTCGGTTGGGGTGCCCCGGGAGACGTACCCGAACGAGCGGCGTGTCGCCGTCACCCCGCAAAACGTTGCCCTCCTGCTCAAGAAGGGTTTCAAGCAGGTCCTTGTGGAAAAAGGCGCCGGCGCACAGGCCGACTTCCTCGATTCTGCCTACGCCACGGCAGGCGCCACGCTGATTGACAAGGCGGCCGATGTGTGGGCCAATGCCGACATCATCCTCAAAGTCCGGGGCCCAAGCACGGCCGAGGCTGACCTTGCTCGCGAAGGACAAACAATCATCAGCTTCCTCCAGCCGTTGCAGAATAAACCCCTGGTGGAGAAGCTCGCAGCTCGGAAGGCTACCGTGTTCGCCATGGATATGATTCCTCGCATCTCAAGAGCTCAGGTCTTTGATGCCTTGAGCAGCATGGCAAATATTGCTGGGTACAAGGCAGTGCTTGAAGCTTCGAACGTATTTGGCCGCTTCTTGACGGGCCAGGTCACGGCTGCTGGCAAGATCCCACCTGGCAAAGTTCTGGTCATTGGCGCTGGTGTTGCTGGCTTGAGTGCTATCGCCACTGCTAGAAGACTCGGAGCTATTGTTCGCGGCTTTGACACACGTTCCGCCGCACGTGAGCAGGTCCAGTCCCTCGGCGCTGAATTTATTGAAGTCGATATCAAGGAGGAAGGTGCCGGCGCCGGCGGGTATGCCAAGGAGATGTCCAAGGAATTCATCGAGGCCGAAATGAAGTTGTTCACTGAGCAGGCGAGGGAGGTGGATATCATTATCACGACTGCCTTGATCCCTGGAAAGCCCGCCCCCAAGCTCATTACCACGTCTATGGTTGAGATCATGAAGCCTGGGTCTGTTATTGTTGATCTTGCCGCCGAGGCGGGCGGTAATTGTGAGAAGACGGTACCTGGGAAGATGATCACGCACAAGGACGTCAAGATCATTGGTGAGTACTAGTACTTGTGAGCAGGTTAGATATTCGGGCTTTGTAGCTGACGGCGACAGGCTACACCGATCTCCCTTCACGGCTCCCCACGCAATCCTCGACGCTGTACTCGAACAACATCACCAAATTCCTGCTTTCCATGGCACCAAAGGAAAAGGAGTACGGCATCGATCTGAGTGACGAAGTTGTCCGGGGTGCAATCGTGACGCAAAAGGGCAAAATCCTCCCTCCCGCTCCTCGGCCGGCCCCTCCCCCTGCTCCTGCTGCACCACCAACCACAAAGGAAGCAGAGGTCGTCGCTCTCACTCCCTTCCAGAAGGTATGCCGCGAGGTAGCACTGGTCACGGGCGGCATGGGAACGGTGCTGGCTCTCGGAAAGTTCACCGGTCCGCTGTTCATGTCAAACGCCTTCACTTTCTCCCTGGCATCGCTGATCGGTTACCGTGTCGTTTGGGGCGTAACTCCTGCGCTGCACTCTCCACTAATGAGCGTCACCAATGCCATCTCGGGCATGGTTGGCGTCGGTGGTTTGTTCATCCTTGGCGGTGGTTACCTCCCGGAGACGATCCCGCAGGCGTTTGGTGCCCTGTCGGTCCTGCTGGCGTTTGTGAACGTCTCGGGAGGTTTTGTCATCACCAAGCGCATGCTCGATATGTTCCGCCGCCCCACTGATCCTCCCGAGTATCCCTGGATGTATGCGATTCCTGGCGTTCTCTTTGGTGGTGGTTTCATCGCCGCGGCTTCCACTGGCGCGGCCGGTCTTGTTCAGGCTGGTTACCTCGTCAGCTCCATCCTCTGCATCTTGTCCATCTCCGGCCTTGCCTCACAAGCCACGGCTCGCATGGGTAACATGTTGGGCATGCTCGGCGTTGGATCTGGTGTCCTCGCCTCTCTCCTTGCTGTCGGATTCTCTCCCGAGGTGCTCGTCCAGTTCGGCGGACTTGCTGCCATCGGGAGCATCCTCGGTTTCCTGATCGGCAAGCGCATCACGCCCACCGACCTTCCTCAAACAGTTGCCGCACTCCATTCTGTCGTCGGTCTTGCTGCCGTCCTCACCAGCATCGGCAGTGTCATGGCCGACCTCGCCCACGCGTCCACACTGCACCTGGTTTCGGCATACCTCGGCGTACTGATCGGTGGAATCACCTTCACCGGGTCTATCGTGGCATTCCTCAAGCTGGCTGCGAAGATGTCATCTAAGCCGATGATCTTGCCCGGGAGGCATGCGATCAATTCGGGTCTGCTGGCAACCAACGTGGCCACCATGGGCGCGTTTCTTACTATGGCGCCCGGGTCCCCGCTCATCGCGGCAGGAGCGCTGGCGGCCAACACCGTGTTGAGCTTTATTAAGGGCTACACCACGACCGCGGCGATCGGCGGCGCTGACATGCCCGTCGTCATCACCGTCCTCAACGCCTACTCGGGCTTCGCTCTCGTTGCTGAAGGTTTCATGCTCGACAACCCCCTGCTTACCACCGTCGGCGCGCTCATTGGCGTATCAGGCTCTATCCTCAGTTACATCATGTGCGTCGCCATGAACCGCTCGCTCGTCAACGTCTTGTTCGGCGGAATTTCCTCCCCCGCGGCGCAATCCCAGCGCAAGATTGAAGGAACGGTGACGCAAACCAACGTCGAAGAGGTCGCAGATGCCCTCACCAATGCGGAGAGCGTCATCATCGTTGTCGGCTACGGCATGGCAGTCGCCAAGGCGCAGTACGCCATCTCGGACATCACGCGCATGCTGCGCAGCAAGGGCATCAACGTGCGCTTCGCCATCCACCCCGTCGCGGGCAGGATGCCGGGTCAGTGCAACGTGCTGCTGGCCGAGGCCAGCGTACCGTATGATATCGTGCTGGAGATGGACGAGATCAACGATGATTTTGCGGACACGGATGTCACCCTTGTCATTGGCGCGAATGATACAGTGAATCCGATCGCTTTGGAGCCGGGAAGCCCGATCGCGGGCATGCCGGTTCTGCACGCTTGGAAGAGTAAGCAGGTGGTGGTGATGAAGCGGAGCTTGGCGAGCGGTTATGGTGAGTTGCGTCTTGTTCTTCCCCGAACGCAGTCCAGTTACCACGCATGAGTAGCAGAGAAAGGATGCTGACGAGCCGACTTTTGTAGCCGATGTCCCGAACCCCATGTTCTACATGCCTGGGACGAGGATGCTCTTTGGCGATGCTAGGGTTACGACAGAGGGTAAGTCACAGTCTTCACTTCCTCGATATCTCATGCCTTTTGAGTAATGAGTATGAAAACTAACCCCCGTCTAGCAATCAAAGCTGCCATCGAAGCCCGGCTCAAGTAAACCAATCGCCAGATTGTCAAACGGTCACACACCGTTTCACGGTATTGATAGGAAAGTACACAGATTAGGGGAGGTTCATGGTTTCAATGTCACGTATATAAGGGGAGAGAAGGGTCGTCGTGTTTTCATCCGGTTCTTGTGGCTAGCTGCGACCGTAGAGAGCATGGCATCGCATGGTGCGCACTAGACGGCGATGTATTACTGGCACGGGTGAGTAGATCTCATGGCTGGGACAGTTTAGTGTGCTCTATCCGGCCAGTCGACTGGCCGTTCCAGCCTGGTATGTGCGTTTGTTTCAGGGGTAGAGGATGGGGATGAGGTGTGAGAGTGGATTGTTGTTGATTTTGAGGCAATTTGCCTGTGTTCTGGGAGAGTTCCGTTCCGTTTGTTACTCGACGTTTGTTGTTGGAGGATTTCGGACGTTGGTTGTTGTTATCGTGGATTTTAGGAAGGATGTTTTTACTTCGTCAATGGAGTTGTTATTTGAGTTGGAGAATATCCGCTGCGACCAGTTGCTCCACGCTCTTTGTAGGGAGACAGGAGAGTTAGGTAGTTGGGTTAATGCTTAGTTACCTCGTCGATGTGTAAATATTGTTTCAGATCGAACTTCTAGGGGATGATCGCTCCAAAGGAAATGTCACATCTTCCGTTTTTCTAACTCCATACATAACTCATTGACTTTACCATGATGAACGCAACAGCGTTTCTGGCGGAAGTGGTGCCAAAATGCCATATGACTAGTCGACGTTGCGACGCCAATGTCAAAAGCCGGGAACATATGTACGACGGGAACTTTCAGGGGTTCAAAGTCAAGCCAATGCCAATTTCATACCCTCAACGCTTATATACACACTCCCACCGCCGTCAACCGTCTCAAATTGCCCGTTTGCCCCTCTCTCCTCGCTATTGCTGCACCACTCACTCACTCATCCATCGCATCATACCTATCTTCACCTCGGCGCAGCAACCGGGTTCCAGGCCTCAATCTTGGGCTTGGTCGTGTTGTAGGGCTTGTAGGCGCCGCGCGTGAAGGTGCGGTTGGGGACATGGCCCTTGGGAGCCCAGGGGCGGGCGTCGGCGGAGGCCATGAGCGGGTCCTGGTTCGGCGGCGTGTCGACGGCGTACGAGATCCAGGCGTGCCAGAGGGGTTCGATGTGGCCGCTGTTGAGGGCGGGTTGTTAGTTCTTGCTTTAGTTGGTTTCATCATCGGGGAGTGGTGTTTGGCGCGGTGCCGAGGTGGTTCAATGTGCCTGGATGAATGGAAGAAAGAAGGGGCGGGGGGATACGTACGCGTCGTAATCGTGCTTGGCGTAGTCAACCCATCGGGTTCGGACTGAGCAGGTGTTTGGTTAGGTCAGCGTTCGATATGCCTTCTTTGATGGGGATCGGGAATGTCAGAAGGAGGTCGCAGAACGGGGAGGATCCTTACGCGGCAGTTCGTCCTTGTTTTCGTAGAACTTGTTTCCAAACTTGTCGACGCCAACCAACACACCGGCCTTGGTATCACCTGAGAGAGACAGTGTGGTTAGTCCGCGGGGATGCTTTAAACGGGAGCGGGGGTTCGGAGGTGGTCGTACCGATATACTACAGTCGTGAGAAGGCGGGCGGGTTAGCTAGCTGCGGTCGAGGGACTTTCATGGCTTTCGGCGCGTCGGAAGGGGAGGGCTCACTTGGAGTTGGTGCCAGTATTCCTGTGTCAATCAGGTTAGCATTCAATCGCACCAACGGTTGATAGGTAGGTCGGGTCGAGGTGGGAATGGCAAACCTTCAGGCCAATCTTGCGCAGATTGCCGAGGGTCCTGGTAATGGTGGACATGGTGGCTGCGCGGGGCTACTAGACCGCAGGGAAGGATGGTGAGGTTGAAGCTTGGGGTGGACGACGATGATGATGATGCAGTGGATTGCGCTCACGAGGGTTGGAGCTCCGCCGGCTTGGCACGGAGATTTCCGGGGGTTCGTGGGCTGGATGGTTCCAGGGTTAGGTGAGTGTGGGTGGGGCCGTGCTCCAGTTTGTTCCTGAACCTTGTTGACCCAAAATGGAAATGGGTCGCAACTTTCATCGACGTTCAAGACGTCACTTCTCAAGTGTTTTGTTCACCTCACAGTTTCTGTCACCACTTTCCCCTTCTACTTTTTCCTTTTTCCACCAGCTTTCCAGTTTGCGGAGATGCTGGCCAGGAGCGTTACACGATGCTCCAATAAGCTTAAAATCCCGGCCCAGCGGTCGTTCCGGCGACTCGCGCGGCCGAAATGTCAATGCCGGATGTTCTCGACTGGACACTCCTCCAGTGCTCCGATGACTTCTCCGACCCCCATGTCAACCGCCGGCATGCTCGCCCCCTTCACGGGGGAGCTTGACAGGATAGCTCCCTCATTCCGTATCTCTGGCTCGCAGATCCGTATCCTGCAATCCCCTGCCGAGTTCTACGAGACCCTAAAAGCAAAGATTCTCGCAGCCGAGCGTCGCATCTTCCTGTCCACTCTCTACATCGGCAAGTCAGAGAAGGAGTTGGTGTGTCTCGCCGTAGTTACGTCTATTAAGCCATCATGCTGATGTCTCCCCAGATAGCCACGCTGGCGCAAGCCCTTCGTGCAAAGCCAAACCTAAAGCTCAGCATTCTTACCGATGCTCTCCGAGGGACTCGCGAGGCGCCCCAGCCATCATGCGCATCCCTCTTGGCGCCTCTGATAGAGGAGTTCGGCCATGACCGTGTGGAAATCCGCATGTATCACACTCCTAACCTCACAGGGCTGAGGAAGAAGTGGGTACCACGGCGCATCAACGAGGGCTGGGGCCTCCAGCACATGAAGCTGTACGGCTTTGACGATGAGATCATTCTCTCTGGGGCCAACTTGTCAACAGACTACTTTACCAACCGCCAGGACCGGTACCATCTTTTCTCATCCAAGGATGTGACCGAGTACTTCGCCAACATCCAGGACACCATTTCCTCACTGAGCTTCCTGGTCCTCCCGTCCCAGTCTCCAGCCGGCTTCGAATTGGTCTGGCCCCAGGATAACGCTGCCCCATCACCCTTGGAAAATCCCGGGCAGTTCGTTCAGGAGTCAACTGCCCTATTATCCGGTCTCATCTCCCCTAAAACAGCACCTCGGACTTCGTACGATACCACTTCCCCTGAAAAGCGCGATACCTCAGTTTACGTCCTCACCCAATTCTCCCAGCTCCTTTCCCCTGACACCTCCACCGAGCTCCCCGCCGTCACCCACATCCTCAAAACCCTCTCCCACCCACAATACTACTCCTCCTCCTGGACCTTCACGGCTGGATATTTCAACCCTGCCCCTTCCCTGACCCAACTCCTCCTTTCCACCGCCTCGCGCAGCGGCACCGTCATCACCGCCTCCCCCTACGCCAATGGCTTCTACAAATCCCCCGGCGTCTCGGGCCTGCTCCCAGACGCCTACACCCTCCTCGCGCGTCGCTTCCTACACGCCATTCACCGCCACGGCCGCGACACGGTCGTCGCCCTGCGCGAATGGCGCCGCGGAACCGTTGGCGAGCCCGACGGCTGGACGTACCACGCAAAGGGGCTTTGGGTAACCTTGCCAACTAATGCTGAACAACAAGCCGGAGAGAAACAAGCAGCCGACGATGACAAGCAGGCGGCGGTGGTGGCGGAAGACAACCCCGCCATCACTCTCATCGGCTCAAGCAACTACACCAAGCGCAGCTACTCGCTCGATCTCGAGGCCAACGCGCTGATCGTGACTGAGAACGCCGAGCTGCGCACCCAGCTGGGCGAAGAGGTGCGGCGCCTGCGCGAGCCGTACAGCCGGGTCGTCACGCTGGACGACCTGGCGGTGCCGGACCGGAGGGTAGGGTTGAAGGTGCGGGTTGCCATGTGGATCGTGTCTTTGTTGGGCGGGGCTTTGTGAACACAATGGTCTTTCTGAGGATATGGGAGGGAGGTACCTAAAGAGAGGAGCAGTGTGAAGCCTATTTTTGGCTTCTTTGTACAACACGTGTATCCCTTTCCAACTGCCACTCTACTACAACTACATCTGTAACGATAACGACGCATAGAAACAGTACCTGATAGAGGAGTATGAGTCTTATACCCCTGGAATGGCATTCCCTAGAGGAAAGGGCTAGACTACCATACGTCGAATGGAACATGGCTACAAAACCACAACTTGACTCATGAGCCAACCTCTGACAGTCAAGACAATGCAAACGCAAGCGGTTAGACCTGGCTGGACGAGCAGAGTGTCTCACTCTTGAGCCATCCAATGACTCAAACACCGACAACTGCACACGTTTGAGGTGTTCGAGATGGGAAAGAGGAGAAATAATGAGCCCAACTCCAGGCTCGGATATCTCAGAATTTGCTAAACCCGGTCACCTTGATGATAAAATGCGTATGGTCCGGATAGAGTACACGCCTAGTAGCAAGAGTAAACAACTGCGAACCTCCCTCACCTGAGCCCCGCCCCCAGAAGAAACCAGCAATGAGTGCCATGATGAATGGAAGAACAGTCCAAAACGAAAAAGCCGAAGAAATGATTAAACGTAAGAAATCCCACCGAATGCTGTATGAATCGCAATGCGAACCCACCAAAACCGGGTCACCTCACCGAAACACCATTACGAATTCCTATCTCACCCCCAACCAAGCAACCCCCCCGCGACCCCCCCTTCTTCCAGCCTGTTTGACCATCTCCGCCGCCGCACCTCACATCCGGAACGCCTCAAACATGCTTCCGATGCTCGGCATCGGCTTCAACCCCCTGCCCCTGCTCACCACAAAGTCTGGCGTCTTCGCCGTCGCTGGAGTGGCCGCGGCTACCGGGGGAGGGAGTTTGGCGGCAGGGAACAGCGTGGGCGGCGGCTCCAGCAGGTCCAGCCCGAGCAAAGTCCGGTCGGGATCATCATCCACATCGTCGCCGTCCAGCATACTCCTGAACCCGAACGGCGATGGGTTAGAGCCGCCGGATGAGGGCGACGAGGAGAGCGAAAGAGAAGTTGGTGGCGGCAACCCGCTGAAGTGAGGTGTCGTCGGGGAGGGGGTGGAGATGGTGGTGGTGGCGGAAGTTGGGGTGGTGGCGGTTGCAGCGTTGGTGGAGAGAGGAGCTTCGTTGAAGAAAGCCAGCAAAAGTGTATGCAACTCCGCGGTAGCGGTTGGAGAAAGGCACACGGGCCGGCTGATGCGCTTGTAAGAACGAGGACGCGGGGCAGGAGCTGAGATGGGAGCTGGGGGTGGCGACGGCGGGCGTGTGGGCGAGATGGCAGGTTGTGAAGTGGGAATTGATGCTGTGGGCGGCGCCTCCGATTTTGTTGGGAATGTCGCGATGTCGGCTGTCGGCTGGAGAGGTGCAGTAAGCGGAGGCGACGGTGGGCCGGCTGGAACGTCAAAGGTGGTACGCAGAGTAGCTCCCGGAATATCGATATTAGTGGTGATGGTGTGCTCAACGGGGGGCTCAGCAACCGGGCCCAGCGGCTGCGGGACTGGCTGCGACTGATGCTGCAGGTTCGGTTGCGGCGCAGTGTCTGGTTGGATTCTAGTGTCTGGTTGTTTATTAAAGCTGGAACGGAACCGCGGCTCCGGAGCAGACGAAATCCTCGCCGACATGCGTTTGCTGTGGCGTCTCTCAAGCTCAACCTGTAAGGTCCTCATTGGAGAAGGAGAACGGCAAGACCTCGAGGAGCGTTTCGATTTGCCGGTATGTTGTTCGAACATGGCGATTGCTTCGGAGACGGGAACATTGCTCGATGTGGTGTGGTTCAAGTCGTCCAGGAGCACGGCAATTTGGGACTCTTCTAGGTCGGAAAGGAGGTCAATGACGCGGTCAATTGACGAACGCCGCCGCGTATGGCCTTTGGTCGCCATGATAGTGGGTGTTTTTGACTGTTTGATGGTCTGGTTCAAAGGGAGAAAGGAATGTTGTTGGCCGAATGTCGACGGACGCGGGAGCTGGTGGGAAACCAGGGCAGATTGATGAAAAGAGTGACTCAGCTGCTCTGGTGCAGAACAAGGCAGGTTTAAGGAATGGAGGTTGAAAATGAGTGAATGGGAGGACAAGAGAATGGCCTGAAGTTGGGATGGAATCAGAGATCGAAATGGTGAAGTGAACGGAGTCGCGAAGTTGGAATGTCGGCGGAAATGACGATGCCTGGCCTGAGTTACAGGGGCCAGTCGTCCCATCCCTGTTGCGAAATTGCGCTACACCCGAACAGAGAAAGCTGCCCATGTCCCTGAAACGAGGGGAGGCAGGCACCTCCTGGGGCTGTCAAACAGGGACTCAAGAGGGGACCTAGAAGTCTTGGTGGCAGCTTGGCCCACTGAAGATTGGGATTCATCATTTCATTCATGCCCTGCTCGGGCTAACCTCCGGAAGACAAGACCACCCTGGAGACAAGTAAAAAAACATCTCTCGCCTCTCCCATTCAGCCCTTCAAGCTGGGAAATACCAGCGACTTGAATCTCTACTTTGTGTCCCGGCTGGCCGTCCCTTTTCTTCATGCAACGGCACAGTTTCCGGGTTTTCCTCCCTTCACGCAGGTTTCAGGTCCGACAGGTCCGACGTCCTTGTTGAACCACCCTGGCGATCGTCGTGATCCCTGTTTGTCACCTGCGTTCGCTTCGGCAGGCCCCCGCGTGTCCATGTTGTGGCGGTCTCACCATACAAACGGCAGACCCCGGCTTGACTGACACAATCTGACGTGTTGGCTTGACTGTGTAACTATAGCCCGACTACGCATGCTCTGGATACACCACTTCCAATCTGTACATACACAATATTGGTGATATTGTCGTAGTGTTGTACGCAGGTAGCTGGATCATGATACTCCAAAGCCGGGAGAAGCTTACTTCATATGCAATATGTACAGAAGTACCACTCGGGTGCAATATCAATCAGGAATCGCAATTTTACACAGTCCAAGAGCGAACAGCTCTCGAGGATGAATTGAGTTGCGAGACAACACGATTGTTGGGATTATGATTTCTACTGCAGTATTGTTGGGATCTCCAAGTCACAGATCTCAGCTCGTTACTCCATTCTAGACTCTGTGATGCAGTAGCCATGACACTGGCCGACATATCAAAGTCCATTTTTCAACTCGGCCTCTGCAGTCGATTGCATCATGCAGAATTCTGCAAGCCGTCAGGTACGTAGCTGACGCGGTGGAACAAATCCATCCACCCCTCCATTGGGCTCAGCTAGTATGTACAGCGTTCCAGCGCTCTGGGACTGACCCACCATGGCGCAATATCAGAAGCTGTTAAGCCCCAACGCAGAATCTGCTCGGTTGCATGGCACTCGCTGATGACGCGCTGTGGACTCCTGTCCATGTGCCCACATTAGTTAGCGTCATCTTTGCGGCCATTCAACTCACAGTTTGCCCTTCAGGTGCATTCTCCAACGCCGCTATGGGTCCTCTTCTGCTATCGACACGCCAAAATATGCTCCAGCGGAGCCTGGAAGATGGGGTTGGCCGCCCCCAACACCCACGACGTTGGTGGCTCTAAGTTGCCTTCGCTTGGTCTGGTCTGTCCCACGGAGGCGATTAGACAATATGATGGAGGTAACACAAGACGGGCCTTGTGCTTGGTGGGCGAGTCTACCCTCCGCGGCAGAGGGAATAAGATCTGGGGAATGCCATTACCCAGTTCATCTGAGGTAGTACATGCTGGTCCTCTCTGTCGGGACCTCAAGTCAAACCATTCGCGGGCTTGAAGACCATGGACCACGGACTCCGGTCTGAACAAGGCGCCGACCTTCACTCTCTCGCCGGCTTGGTTCTTGCTTCAGCCCTGTTCGCCATCTCACTTGCTCTCTGGCGTGCCTATTGGAAGAAGAACAGACTACCATTACCCCCAGGACCTCCCGCTGAACCTCTTCTCGGGCACTACCGACTCATTCCTGACGAAGCCCCGTTCAAGCAATACGCTCAGTGGGCCGAAGATTACAACAACGATGTTTTATTCTTTTGGACCTTCGGCACCAAATGGATCGTCCTCAACAGCCTCGAAGCCGCCGTTGAGCTCCTCGACAGGCGAGGCTCTAACTACGCTGACCGCCCGCGCTTTGTCATGTTTGAAGAGTCCGAATCCCCGCGGCGTGAAGCTATTCTCCCAGCCATTGCCATCGTGAAAACTAAAAAAAAAAATGTCTCGCCCAAACAATGCACTGACATCAACAACACAGAATGGGCTGGGCACCAACCCTAACTTGGCTGCGCTGGGGCCCAAAATACCATCTCCACAGGCGTGTTTTACAGCCCCCATTCACGCGGTCGCGGGTCGGTGAGTTTGCGGACCTTCAGCGGCGTGAAGCCTTGCGGTGCTGCGCAAGCATGCTTGACAATCCAGACGATTGGCTCACTGCAGTGAGACGGTTTTCTGTCGCCGTTGTGCTCAAGATCGCCTACGGTCTCGATGTGGAAGGGCCTGACAGTCCCTGGATCAAAATGGCCGAAGACACTTCTGAGGCAGTGGGGAAGTCGGGGGCGCCTGCGAGTTCGATCATGGATCGGTTTCCGCCCTGTAAGTAGAAGCTCGATGACAGAGGACGGAGATGATCGCTGACCTTGGGGGGTTGGGACAGCGCGATATCTACCAGATTGGCTCCCTTTCATGGAGAGGTTGCGGTATGCTCGCACTTGGCGGCCGGCGATTGAGAGGCTTACCCAGGTACCGTTTGAGGAGTCTATCAAGATAATGGTAAGTGTTGCCGAGGTTTATATCCTGATCTCTTTGAACCCCGGCTTTGTTGACCCTTCCTAGGACTCTTCGGGACCCGACGGACAGTCTTTTGTCCACACAAGGATGGCTGCTTGGGCAGAGAATCAGCGCAATGGATTGCCGAATGACTTCGATCTGGACGACATCCGAGGAGCCGCGGCCACTCTTGTCATCGCCGGCAATGATACTGTATGTCACCCCAACATTCAGCAACTTTGCCTCTCTAACAAAGCGCCCCTTTCTAGACAGCAGCAACCCTAATGCTCCTCGTTCTCTATCTTATGCAAAACCCCCATGTCCAACGCCGTGCCCAAGCCGAACTCGACAGCATTGTTGGTCGTCGCCGGCTTCCGACGTGGTCCGACCTGCCTCACCTCCAATACGTGAACCTGATCCTGCAAGAGACATACCGCATGAACCCGCTCTCGCCGCTCGGTGTCCCACACGCCAGCATTGCTGATGATGTGTATCAGGGGATGTTCATCCCTAAGGGCACGATTGTCTACCCGAACGTGTGGGCTATGAGTCACGATGAGAAGGTGTATAAGGATCCATTTGTGTTCCGGCCTGAGAGGTATTTGCCGAAGGACGAGGGAGGAAACGGGGAGCCGTTGCCGGTGGGGAATTTTGGGTTTGGCAGACGGTGAGTTGCCGGGGGTTAATTGGTTATGGTGTGTTTATAACTGAGGCTTACTAACCTATGTGTCGAATGTGCAGCATCTGTATTGGCAGAAACCTGGCCGAAAACAGCCTTCTGATTGTTTTGGCTACGATGTTGGCCACCGTCGACATCGGATGGCCGCTAGGAGAGGATGGAAAACCAGCTCCATTTGAACCGGAGTGGTCGTTCAGGGGTCAAGCGTGAGTGCCTACATGGTTGAGAGGTCTCCGAGATGGCATCGCTAACACGTGGAATTCAGCATTGTGTTGCCATTCAAGGCGTTGATTACAAGCCGCTCGGCTGAGTCTAGGTCGTTGTTGGATGAGGAGTTGGCGATGGTCAGTGGTGCGGATGACTCTGGTTGATAAGTCTTGTACATACTTTGTACATACACGGAGCTGTTGGCATCCCTGTCATCATCACATTGTTCTGCCTACTCCGAAAGGCTTATTATTTACACTTCAACCTAGCTGTTGAAGTGGAAAAATAAACCCCTTTTCTCCACCCCGCTTCACAACCTCCCTAATACCCCTTAACTCTCACAAGAACACCATGCCTTTCCAGAAGCCAGTCACACTCGAATGCACCCGATTCCTGCCTAGCCAACTGACTTCTCCGTGCTGAGTCGACCAGGAACATAGCAAAATTTACTCTCACATTAAAGTCGCCACGGTTCAGTTCTCAGTCATTTACCCTGGCGTTGTCTGCTCTGGGTTGGAATGGTGCTGTGAACTGCTTCTAAACCGCGTTGCTGTCGCCCTACTGGTCTTCAATAACTGGGCTTGTGAGACACAGTCGTATTTTCCCAGCTGATTAGTTGCATAACCCGATAATACCGACCAGTTCGACATGCTATGGCATCGAGGTCAAGAGCTCTCGTTGCGAACTGACATCGATATTCCTGAGAGACCTTTCCGGCTCCATGCGAGATGTTGATGCAGGCGTGCAGACTGTCGGCAACAAGCGTAGGAGTGCCACAACCGAGACTAGTGTCACGATGGTCCCGCGAGGAAGAGAAAACATGGCAATGATGAAGGTCGCTTTGTCCGAGGTCTTGTCCCATTGTTGTTTTGTCTCTTGTGCCTCGAATTAGCGGAAACAAAGCCTTTGTTTCCTTCGAGGAGCACTCGGTGGGCGGTGTGTCACCCTGGGCCAGAACCAGTTTCTTGCGGCTCCTTTCTGACGTTCTCACGAGCTAGCTTGTTGAAGATTCTTTGTCAGTTGAGCAGGGGAATACAAATGAACAAAGAACCTAGAGTCTCATCGAAACAATGCCATTTTTGGTTTCTCACTAGCCCACTTCCCCTTTGTTCGGCCTTAAACTTAACTGGCACTTCTATTTCTGGGACACAATGACAGCCAGACTCGACATCATGAAGGCTGAGCCAACACATGGCCATCGTCCCTCACAGTACCAACGAGCATGGTGGTTGTGAGATGATGTATAAGTAGACGTGTAAGCCCCATGCCCGAGAAGCATCGTTCTCTCATCGCACCGACAACGACAACAACAGTAACAAAAGCAACGATAACAACACGACAACCCAGTTACACCTACAACGGTAAAAACAACATCATCATCAACGACCACTTTTAAGTGAGCACCCCCGGTAAGAACACACCACCAGCTTGCTCACTTGGACTTCATCTCCCTGACAATGGCTAACCATAACCGGAGCTGGCGCTGGATTCAGCCATGGCACACTATCCTAACCGGCAAGGATGGCTACTGCTTCATCGTCAAGGATAGCCAGAACAAGAGGTACCTCGTCGTGGAGGATATGGCTGGCGGCGTACAGAGCCGTGTTCAGCTTTGCCTCAATACGGCGGGAGAGATGGTTGTGCGCAAGTGCAGCAAGGGTCTTTTCAGAAAGTCTGGCACCACCTGGCCTCACTCAGTGATGGAGGCCGTTGACACCGAGCTCCGCATCCTTGACCATCTCAACACTCTCCCAACGACGCATCCGGCGCTCCCAGATGTCGAGCTCAAGCCTCGCTGGATCACCGCCCTGAACTGGTATGAGTTTCCGATCCGCCGTGGGGATGAATGCTACCGCATCAGTTACTGGAAGTGGTGCAATGGCGGCAATGTGGGCCTGCTCTTTGGGATGGACATGCTCAAGAACACCCCCATCTGCGTCATAGCCCGTATGATCCATCAGGTCTGCGAGACGCTGGAGGTCATGTACCAGTGCGGCATGGAGGCCGTTTACCACTGTGACCTGCACCTTTACAACATCTTTGTCCACTGGCCCATCGATGGCCGGAACCGGAGGCCCAACTTCTTCATCGGTGACTTTGGCTGGGCCCGTACTGCCTCCGAGGCTCTGTTGGAGACCGAGTGCGCCTATGGCAGGGACCGGGGCGAGGCCATGAAGACGTGGCGGGAGAACCATAATGGCGAACTTTGGGACATGGCTCCTGAAACCGCTAAACAAGGTAAGCGTCGTATCTGTGACTTGAAGTGCTTCCTCTGGGGTCTCAGCCCTCGTCTGGTCTTGGACCATGCCAATATCAGTCCTCTTCAAGCGGAGCTGAGGGACATCATATCGGAGCTGGACAAGTTGCGAGAGGAAGATGACAAGTTGACCCAGCACCCGAACAGCAGGCCCCCCTCGCTGATGAGCGTTGTTCAGCGTGCGCGCGCGCTGGAGAAGGAGGCTCTGACACAGGAGAAGGACACCGAGTTCTACAAGGACTTCGTGACGAGGAGCAGAGCAAGGGTTCAGGAGACGTTGACCAAGGCTCCCTTCATTATCGACCAGGAGGCATGCAAGCGCCCTGCGAACACTCATATCGCGGAGATCGAGGAGGATGTGGAGGACTATGCTCAGCGCCTCATCAAGGATTGCGAGTACATCCGCTCCTATGCCAATGAGAATGATGCCTACGGAGAGGTAAAGTACCATCCTCTTTCCGACGATGACGACGATGGTTATCAACCCTATGACGGCGACATGGACGAGGACGAACTTGGCCCGAAGTTCTCCAAGTTGAAGTCCTGGGTTGGATCCCCTCCCCGCCAGGCCGGCCAGGCCCAGGCCCAGGATCAGGATCAGGATCAGGATCAGGATGAGGATCAGGATGACAATGATGAGTCATGGGAGGATGAAGAGGCGATGCTTGAGGCAATGTTTGACAAAGACGAGTTGAAGAGGATGGGTGCCTGGGTTGAGGGCGTTGATGAGGAGTAACTAATAGTAGGTAACTAGACTGTAGGATACAATAGAGTGTGCAATATTACCTATCTCTATATCCACTTTTATATGACCCAATCGAGACTTAGTCCTGTGCGTTTCGAATGTGAGGGATAGTATTTGTGAGAAAATAATTCTGGTCAGTCTCTCAGATACTCCGACGGAACACCCTCTTTGAACATCAACCCTAACCCTCTTCACAAACGTTCACATCCATTCTCAAAATCACTCCCTGCTCCTCCCATCCACCACATACACATCATGAACTTGGTCAACTAATCAAGCGCCCACCCCAAAATCTTTCTTGCCCATCGTGACCATGACCGACAAGGCCGATAAAGCAGACACCCGCATCAGCCGGGAACAAGGCCGGCGCTACTGGGAGGGCGTCGAGGCCACCGTCAACGGCATGCTGGGCGGTCTTCCTCAGCTGAGCCGCGTCGACCTCCGCGGCTCCCACAACTTCCTGGCCAAGCTTGGCATTGGCTCGAAGCCAGGTCTTCGCGTCGCCGCGAGGGCTCTGGAAGGCGGAGCGGGGTGAGTGAGTCTCATTCATTCAACTTGAGTTGAATCAATGTTGTCAGTCAGTCAGTTGGTGAGGAGAGATGAGGAGGATCCGGCATTATCATCTGTGAACATGAATCTCACACACACTCTCTCTCCACCTTCTTACCAGCATCGGCCGTGTTACGCGTGGCCTCCTCCTCGACGGCATCGCCACCGAAGTCGACGTGATCGAGCCAATCGCAAAGTTCACCGCGGCGCTACAGGACACTCCTGGTGTGGGGCGCATCTTCAACATGGGCTTGGAGGACTGGGAACCGCCAACAGAGGAAGACAAGGATGAAGGAGCAGAGCCCAGGAAACGCTATTACGATCTCATCTGGATCCAGTGGTGCGCCGGCCACCTGACGGACGAGCAGCTAGTCGGTTTCTTGCGGCGGTGCAAGGAAGCGCTGAACCCGGAGGTGGATGGGTTGATTGTGCTCAAGGAGAATAATAGCACAACTGACGGGGATGAGTATGATGATGTGGATAGTTCGGTGACGAGGTGAGTGTTTCTCATCATCATCTGTCTCAAGAGTCTATTAGGACTAGACAACTCGTTCTCTGAATCGTCTGCCTGACCTAGTTACATATGGACTAACCTGTTCTCAACCTGGATATGTAAAGACATGATTCTACTTTCCGTCGAATCTTCGAAGAAGCAGGTCTCAACCTCGTCCGCGTCGAGCTTCAAAAAGGCTTCGGCGCCCTCGCCAAAAACCTCCTGCCGGTCAGGATGTATGCGTTGAAGCCGGCCGTCTAACCCCAGATCTCTCGCCAATCAAAACGACATAATAGATATTAATGATCTCACGTCTTTTTGGTATAATGTTCTTTCATTCATCTCTTTCCCAATCGTGACCGCCTTTATGCCGCTGCCACCTGTTCCACCACCTTCTCCTTCCCCTTGCCCTTGCCCTCCTCCTCCACCTCCTCTCCATCCTCCAACTTCACCCCCTCCGCCGCCGCCTCCAACCCACCACCCTTGGCGTTCTCCGCCTCCATCCCCTCGCTCCTCTTCAAAAAGTAATCCACCACCTCGAGCTTGTCGCCAAAACTCGCCAGGTCCAGCGGCACGTAATTCTTGTCGTTGGCGATCGCGACGCTGGCCCCGCCCTCCTCGACGAGCAGCTTCACCGCGGGGAGGTGCCCGCCCAGCGCCGCCCAGTGAAGGCCCGTGTTGCCGTACTCGTTGACGGCGTCGACAAAGGACTGTTTTTGCTCCGCCGGGGTGGAGGAGAAGTGAGAAAGGAGGAGCTTGATGGTTTCTGTGTGGTACAGAGAGGGAGAAGGATATTAGTGGGACGTGTTGGTTAAAAGATGTCATTATTGAGGCTTCACTCACCAACATGCCCGTTACCCGTCGCCATGTGCAGGCAGGTCGACTTGCCCTCATCGCGGGCGTGCGTCAAAATGTCAGCTGGTGTGGTCTTCTCTCTCTCAGAAAGTTCAGAGAGGAGTCTAGACAGCTCTTCGTTGTCGCCAGTGCGAGCGGCGTACAGCAGGTCGTCGATTTCATCTTCATTGAGTTGGGGTGCCATAATGGATGGTCTTGAGGCTTGCAAAGCACTCTCTGTTGCAAGGTCGATATTTCTGGTTTTGGGGTGTGTGGGCAAGGCAAATCAAGGCCCAAAACTATAAAAGATTAACTTCGGCAAAAATGCGAGCCTGTGGCAGCCGTGAGTAAGGTTTGTGAGCATTAGATGTTGTCACTGAGACCAAAATTTCTCCAAATTTGGAGGGGTTCTGGCCCAAACAGTGCAAGGGAATTCGCACTGTCCTGGCATCTTTTGCTGATGGAACACTACGCTGCTTTTGACTTAAACACAACATTGAACGCAGCGGGAACCAAGAAATATTCTTCCTCACCAGATGACCAATTTATATAATTGAGTTGTTTCTCTCTGTCATACATTTCGTCATTTTTACGTCCAGCCAGGCCGCCATATCACCATAATGATCCACAGCCTGAATCTCAGCTTTGATATTGAGTATGAGCATCCGCTGTAGTTCTCGGAGTTGATGCTCATCCTCTTCAGTCAACTGGTCAGAGGAAGTGATGTCTTTCATCAGGTTAATTGCCCTTTTTCTATCCCGTTGAGTTAAGGGTAAGATAGAGTCCCATGGTTGACTTGAGCTCTGTATCTTGGCTCGTTTGGTCGGTCTCTCGCTCTGAGAACCTAGATTTAAGTTAACAGCCGGGAACGACACTTGATGCAACATGGGAGTCTTACCGTCAGCAGACCACGTCTGCGAGTCTTGACTGCCAGACTGACTTTCACTCAAGGACAAACTCCTCATCTCTCCATGACACGAGACAGGATTGACGATTAGCAAATCATTTGAGCAAATGCCCAACCACCGCAGTTCTGGCACGGTGACTCCCTGCTCATGGTCGAGTCGTCGGCTTCCATGCTTGTACGTTCTCATGATGGACAGGCCGTCTGGATCAAAGTCGACCAAAGCAGCAATGACCAGGTTTGGCCTGAGGTAGGATAGAACGGAAAGAAAACGTCGTGTGGCTAGGTCAGGGTAGCCTTTCGCCTGAGAATATTAACAGATTGTCTTTGAGAGAAACGCGAACAAAGAAACTAACTTACTGTTAGGAGGATTCCGGGACCAGCTTGAGAGTAGGCGGCGTATTGAGAAGCTGCCAGAGTACGAAATGTTGCCTTGAGATTTCAGCAAGGAACACTTCATAACACCGAGAGACTGCGTCTCATACCTCTTTTTCAATCACAAGTAGCCAGCCAGTATCCCGGAAATCAACTGCTTTCAATGAGGCTAAAGGGGGTATGAGAATCCCCTGTTTCAGTCAGCAAGTGAGAGCCTCGTGGCCAAGTATGAGAGGGCACTGACTGAGTCTCCTGGGCCGTCACAGGTCTGTATGGAACCATCAAAGAGTGTTACTTCAAAGGGACCATACATGAGACCTTTAGCCGCAGCAACCTGGAATATGGGGTTAGCATTCCTACGCACGCAGGTTGTGTGAGCAAGCTTGACTGACGATGTTTAAGTCTTCCCTTCCCACTCCAAGAGTAAATGCCAGGTTGTCGACCATATCATCTACAACGGCTTGCGATTTGAAGAGCTGCGGGTTTTGATAGTAGACGTTTCTATTTGTATCTAAATCAGGAACTGGGATTCTGAAACAATCTGGGGCTTTCGGTGTTCCAGGAAATTCAACATGCCTCTTCGTAATGACGTTCCCAGAGAGTAGTGCCTCATGAGCCATGGTTATAATGCAGAACAGTGCTTCTAAGTTATCATGTCAGTATCGCAATAATACCCTAACGAAGTTGTCTCGCATACCAAATCTCTTGGCCTCCATGGGTGTGCGACCTGGGAACCTCACACCTCCTATGTCACGGACATCCTCAGGCAGAGGCAGCGAAAGACTGTGATCTTGCGAGCGAGCGGTCCGGTATGGGATGATGATCTCTTCTCCGCGTGAAATGGCTTCCAGGATTGTCTCAAGGAGCTGTTCAAGACGTTCCAAGGCTTGACTCGGGGGCGGAGAGGGCAGTTGAACGAACCCAGCATGAAGGAACTGAGACATCGGAGTTCAATGCGTGTAGAATGCGGACATTGCTGTGTTCTTGGCTGCTATTAACCCCTTGAAGCCAAACTGATTCCCAATTAGGCAATGGTGATGAATAAGCCCAACAGAACTTCGATGCTCCCAACAACATTGGACAATTCATGACAATTTAAAGATTCATGGAGAAAAGCTTTCATTGCCTGCGCTGCTGCCTAAGTGTACCAAATGAAGGCTGTCAGACACTCCTTCCTCAAGTTGACTTTGACCTTCAGTGGTTCTTTCCTCCAATACTCGCTGACTTCACATGTCGGGAGCGGCCCGACTGCCGGCTGCCAAGACCCGGCGGTGGGCCGGGTCCCTTCCGCTCTTGAACGCTCCGATCCGACGTGCAGATGGCCATTGACCAATTGTGCGTCCCGAGGGGGACCACAAAAGTTCCAAATCGGGAGAAGTCAGCCCAGCTCCCCCGGCCAAGACAACACAACAGCGACCCAAAAACCCGGGGCCAGCACATGCCCCTGGAGTCTTTCGACCTTTGTCGACTTTTCTTCTGTCCGCCAGATCAACCTGATCCCGCCTCACAGCAACCATGGCGAGGAAGAAGACGGCGACAACGACAGGTACGGAAGCCACCAACGGCGCGGCAAACGGCGCGTCGCGTAAGCGTCTGAGCAACGCCGCCGACGACGAACACGATGCCAAGCGGTTGCGTCCCCTGCCCGAGAAGACCGACTACTCCCGCTGGCGTCTGCGCGACAACAATAGCTGTCAATCCTGGGTCTACCTCGAAGATGACGAGGCCCTCAAGGAGTGGCCCCAATCAACCGCCGACAAATACTTCCTTGGTCTTCCTCTGGTGAGCAATCCCCTATATGTCACACCTGCTCGCCTCACCGGTCACAGCAAGTTCTAACCCCGCCTTTCTCCAGAACCTTCCCGACCTTCCGAAGCCCAAGAGCCCCCTCGATGCCGTCCGCAATGGCCTCGAATTCTTCGAGAAGCTGCAACTTCCCAGCGGCCACTGGGGCTGCGAGTACGGCGGCCCCATGTTCCTCCTGCCTTGCATCGTCTTCTCCTGGTATGCGACCAAGACGCCGATCCCCTGGTACTACGCCACCGAGATCAAGAACTATCTTTTCGCTCGCGCACACCCGGAGGATGGCGGCTGGGGCCTACATATCGAGGGTGAAACTTCTGTCTTCGGCACCGTTCTCAACTATGTCGTCCTGCGGATCATCGGCGTGGACCCGGACCACCCTGTCATGGTCAAGGCTCGCGCCACTCTTCACAAACTCGGTGGTGCTACCCACGGCCCCCATTGGGCTAAGTGGTGGCTTGCTGTCTTGGGTCTTGCCGATTGGGATATCGTGAATCCTGTGCCACCGGAGCTCTGGCTGTTGCCGGACTGGGTCCCCTTCGCTCCATGGCGTTGGTGGATTCATATCCGCATGGTCTTCCTGCCAATGAGTTATCTCTGGTCCCGTCGCTGGCAATGTGAGGGGACAGACCTGATTCGGGCTATTCGCAAGGAGATATACCTTGAGGACTGGGACAAGATCGACTGGGCCGGAAACCGGAACACCATCCACCCTCGGGACAACTACCACCCCAAGTCATGGCTGCTCAACACTATCAACTGGCTCCTGGTCAAGATTTGGAATCCCTTTTTCCGGACAAAGGCTCTTGCGGAGAAGGCTGAGGCTTGGGCTATGGAACTCATCGAGATGGAGAATGAAAACACTGACCACTCCGATCTGGCTCCCGTGTCCGGTTCAATGAACCTCGTCTGTCTCTACGCCCGCGACGGCCCCGACTCGTATGCCGTGCGCCGGCACAGGGAACGCTCGCACGAGTTCCTCTGGGTCAAGGACGAGGGTCTCCTCGCTAACGGAACCAACGGCGTGCAATGCTGGGACACCGCCTTCGCCATTCAAGCCATCATGGATGCCGGTTTGACCGAGGACCCTCGCTGGCGGCCCATGCTCCTCCGCGCCCTTGAGTTTCTCGACAACCAGCAGATTCGCGAAAATGTCAAGGACCAAGAAAAGTGCTACCGGCAGCAGCGCAAAGGTGGCTGGGCCTTCAGCAACAAGGACCAAGGCTATGCCGTCAGCGACTGCGTCTCGGAAGCCCTCAAGTCGGTCATCATCCTGCAAAAGACCCCCGGCTTCCCCACCCTCATTGATGACCAGCGCATCTTCGACGCCATCGACACCCTTCTCACCTACCAGAACCCCAACGGCAGCTGCTCCTCGTACGAACCTCCGCGCGCCGGTCCCTGGATGGAGATGCTCAACGCCGCCGAGGTGTTTGGTCGCATCATGGTTGAATACGAGTACCCGGAGTGCACAACGGCGGTGGTTACTGCCCTGTCGCTGTTCCGCAAGCACTGGCCGAACTACCGCCCAGGAGAGATTGATCGGTTTATCCGTCGTGCTGTCGCTTGGATCAAGACGGCCCAGCAGCCTCACGGCGGGTGGTACGGCAGCTGGGGCATCTGCTTCACCTACGCGACCATGTTTGCGCTCGAGAGCTTGGCGAGTATCGGCGAGACGTACGCCAACAGCAAACATGCCAAACGCGGATGCGATTTCCTCATCTCCAAGCAGCGCGAGGACGGTGGCTGGTCAGAGCACTACAAGGTAAATAACTTATTTCCCCCTTTCCCACCGTCCTCCCTCCCCAAAACCGCTTCTTTACTAACAACCTGACCCCAGGCCTGCGAAACGGGCGAATACTACGAACACCCGTCGGGCTCGCAGGTCGTCATGACGGCCTGGGCGCTCATCGGCCTCATGAAAGCCGACTACCCAGACATCGAGCCCATCAAGAAGGGCATCAAGCTCATCATGGACCGCCAGCAGCCCAACGGTGAGTGGCTGCAGGAGGCCATCGAGGGTGTCTTCAACAAGAGCTGCATGATCTCGTACCCCAACTACAAGTTCACCTTCACCATGAAGGCCCTCGGCATGTTCGCCAAGAAGTATCCGAACGAGAAGGTTGTGGAGTGAAAGAGGTCCCGTCGGGCTGGCTGGGCATGTGGTTGGGATGTTGATGACAGACATCGAGGTTATGATGGAGCATCATGCATGCATGAATTTACACAGTATTTTAGGATATGAAGTAACGCCTTGGCCCCCATTACGAGAAGGGAAAAGGTCGTTTGGTAATCATAATGAATTGGACAGAAGAAAATTTACTCACTGCAGTGAATTGGATTAGGGTGCTCAGGAAATCACTTCAACTTGTCTAAACACGAGAAGACTCCAGAGGCATGACACCTCCTTACCGCGGTTACACACTGGAGAGAAACATTGCACCATACAACAGACAGCCAAACAAATTGGTATCCGTGAGCTTTCAGTGACCATTCGCTCCATGGCGGCCAGAGGCTCTTGACAGCAGCGGCCAGCCCACAGGTATTGCGAACCTGACATACCCAGACGGTAATAGCAAGAACAATCCTTTCCGAACCGTCCTGATAACGTCCATTTTTATCGTCCCATGACACACGAAGCACTACCTAATCTTCATCAGAGAACCGGTACCTTCACGTCCGTCTTCCTCTCTCCACCCTTTCCCAGCCATGCCATGCTGGTCCTATTTCATCATCAGACTTAGGCCTCCCCAGCACCAATCTTGCTCTCGTCCCTCAACGCCTTCAACTGCGCAGCAAAGTCCCTATTCACCCACTCCCAATAGTTCAACCAAACCTGGTTTGATCCCGACGCACCACCAGCGCCGCCCTGAAGGGTCAAACCGGGACCGCCCATCGCATTGCCAGTGCCACCGTGCTGCAAGGCAACCTTGCTCAGCTCATCACCAAGCAGCAGCGTCAGCCGCAGAACCGACTTGGTAGCCTCCGCCTGCTTCTCAATCTCCTGCTTGACGGCGTTGTCCTTGAGCTTGACGGAGAGTGTCTTGCGGAAGCCTTCGGCGATCGAGTCGAGGCGGCGAGTGGTCTCGTCGGGGTCGAGGTAGACGAGCTTCGACACCATGAGGTTGCACAGGGCACGGATGTCGTTGTCGTCGCTGAGGCCGGCCACGATGCGGTCGTACAGATCGATGATGCTGACCCGCGAGAAGGCGGTCTCCATGAGAGCGTAGAGGGTTTCGTAGGCAGCCTGAGAAAAAGTCAGTACAATGAAGCGCACGAGGTGGGTTGAGAAAAGGAATGAGGTATGCATCACATACCTTGCGAACCTCCAAGCCATCGTCAATGATATGCTTGAACGGTCCCATCTGCACCTCGCGAATCAACTCGGGTTTAATCTTCGTCTCGCTCATGACAAATGGCATGAGCTGGTTCAAGTTCGCCAGGATCAGTTCTGGTTTGTTGTGCGCCGCTGAGGTCAACGTCGACATAGCATGTCTACGAATCTCCATCTCCGAATCGCCCAGTGCCGTCTTGAGCATATCCACCAGCGAGTTCCTAAGAACCGCATCAAACGCCTCATTGTCATCAGGCAGGGTGTACCGCAACGCCTGGACCGCGATGGCCCTGAGGACGGGTGAGTTGTGGCGGAACAGGGCTTCGAGCTTCGGCATGTATGTCTTGGGATCAATGATCACCAGGCGTCCCACGCACTCAGCGCAGACGGCTTTGTTGTCCTCGGTCCCGCTTGCCGCAAGAATCTGGTCCCAGATGGGACCCGAGAACTCGCCGATGTCAATGGACGCCAGCGCCGCCTGGTGAAGGACCTCCTTGATGGACTGCAGCAGGAGGTACTGCTTGCCGCCCTTCTGCTGCATTGACTGGAGAATGACGGGCAGGTAGGTCTTGACGTTGCCTGCGCCAGCACGGCCCAGTGCGACGGCGGCCGAGATCGAGACCTTGTCGTACTCATTCGCAAACTGCTCGAGGAAGAGCGTTGGTTGAATCGGGAACTTATTGCCAAGGCGCAGACCAGCCTCACCAATGACAGCAAGCGCGAGGCTGCTCCTGGCCTGGTCGCCCGAGCTGTTACCAATCTCCTTGACGAAGCTATCAAGCGTGACGCCGGCCGAGTCGCCGCTGGCGACGAGCAGCGTGCCGATGACCTTGCCCACTATGGAAGGCTCACCTGAGACGCCGACGTCCTTCAGGAACGCGGCCATGAGCGCCTTTCCTTGTCCAGCCTGCCCGGCTTGGGTGACGAGAACGAGAAGCGAGTCCAAAACACTACCGGCGACAGTCGTCTGGAGCAGCTTGCACAGTGAGCTGATAAGCTGCTTCGTCATGACTACACGAGGCACATCCTGAACGAGGCGGGCAAGCACAAGCAGACCGGGGCCGAGGAGCTGGACATCATTGTTATTGATAACCGGGATGAGGGCCTCGACGACGGTCTGCGCGGTCGCTTCATCCAGTGTGCCCTTAGTCGCGGGTGACAGGGTGAGATGCTTCAGGGCCATAATGCTCGATCCGCGGAGCGCGCGGTTCGACTTGCGCAGCTGGCCGGACAACTCAACCACCACCTGACGAGTCCATTGAGGGTCGAACAGAGCCGTGTCCGCCGCCATGGCAGAAGCGGTGTCGACGGCCCGTACGGCGGCGAGTCGGGTCGTCTCGTTCTTGAGCCTGTCGAGGATGCAGCCCAGAGCGGTCCTGCGCTTGTCCTCCGGAAGGAGGGCCGATCCCTCAGGGCCGCTCGTACGAGCCAGCAGAGTACCGAGAGCATGAATCGCCTTCTGCCTGACTTCGGCGTCAGCATCGTTGGCAGTTGCCCGGTCGAGAACGATGTCGTAGAGCTTGTGCAGTTCCGTCTTGAACTTCTGGGCCGTCAAGCGAGACCGCGGAGGAGTTATGGCCTTGATAAGCTCCTCGGCTGTCTGAATGGCTTCGCCAGAGATCTTGTAGAAACGGTCATGGGCGACACCGACAACACCGGCAACGACCTTGCTGAGGTGAAGCTGTAGTACGGCGGAGGAGTGGTACTTGAAGATGTCGCTAGTCAGGCGAAGTGCGGCAATTCTCAAAGTGGTAGCGGTAGCAGAAGCGTTTCCGCCGGCGGAGGCCAGAGACGCCGAGGTAGACATAGTGCTGAGCGGTTTGATAGCATCAACCACAGGCCCAATGATCTCGTCGAAGTACGACTCGAGGCCTCCCCTCTGGACACACACAATATCATCCAGGAGCTTGATCGAGGCTTGTTTGGTTGGAATGAGCTTGCCCTTAAGAAGCTTGGTCAGGGACTTGACGATGGCTGGGGTGAGACGAGCCAGCTCAGCACGCGGGCCCGACGCAGGAGCTTTCTCTGCAGTGGGCGAGGTGAGGCCAGCCTCTGAGGGTGAAAGCGAGCCTGCTGCCAGAGCAAAGGAAGTTGTGGCGCCGACACTACTCTGACGCCTACGCTTCCTGCTCACTGGTTGCTGGGAAAGGTACTCGCTCTGAGCACCCCCGAGGCTGAAAGCGGGCAGCAGACCCTCTCCCGTCTTGCGGACGAGAAGGGACATGGCTGACAGGATCTCGAGGCGCACATTCTCCTCGCGCTCGCCAAACCTCTTGACAAGAGCTGGAGCGACGGTGGCGTAGAGCACGCCACTATCTAGCAAATCGCCGCTACTCCTGGTGGAGATGACGGTATACAAGGCTTTTGCAGCACAGCGGCGGACTTTCCAGCTCGCGTCGTCATCGTCGTCAAAGCCTCCGTCGGCCTCAAACTCGTCATCATCTCCAAACTCGTCCTCTTCCTCCGCTTCGTCCTCCATCTCTTCATCGTCGTCCATGGCATAGTTGGGGTCAAACTTGAGGTACCGAATGCTAGCGTCGATGGCTTCGGTAGTGAAAGGACGCATCTGGGTGGGGCATGACGAGAGGAAAGCATCGAGAGCCACGAGGGCGGCCTCGCGGACTTCGTTGAACTCGAGGGTCGCACCGCCTCCCTCGCTGACCTCATCAAGGTGGGCCTGGAGCTCCTCCTCACTCAAGACGCGAAGGACGAGCGGAGCAAGGTCCGGAAGATGAAGGCCGAAGCGGTATGGGATTGAGCGGGCCATGGACCCTAGAACCGTGATGTAGAGCCTGCGGATGGTGTCCTTGACCTTGGACTGGCTCAGGACGGCAGCGACGCGCTTGAGAAAGGCGGCGAGGAGGTCGTCGGAGAGATAGTGGGCGAGCATAGAGATGGCCACAACGGCACGCTTCTTGACAACAGTGGTCCCCTTGTCTTTCTCCAGAATGGACACAACAGCATTGTGTAGCGCTTCAATCTCAAAGGACTGGAGCAGAGGACCGAAGCAGCGCACAATCTCGATCAACACATCGACAGCGTCCGAACTTGGGTTCTCGGGGTCCAGGAGAGCGGCACCTTTTCCGGCTCCGCCGCGACCCAAGAAGCGTGGGATAAGCACTCGGCTGAGGTTCCCATATGCCTCGACGACGTCCTTGCTGGGGGCAACCCCGGGCACGGGGCGAGGCAAAGCTTCTACCACGGCACGAATGGACATGGAAGGGATCGAGTTGTCGACCGAATTGCTGAGCTTTAAGCTGCACAGCTTCTCCATCATGGGGCCGACCAATTGCGGCGTAATCTTCTGGACCAAAGGTCCGAGACTGCAGGACTTAAGGTTAGACGACCAGAACAACTCTTTGTGGAAATAGTAGGAAATATCCATGCATACCATTTTATCGCCTGGTTCTGGACCTCGCCATTCTGGTCATCTAGAGCGCGCACAACGTGGTCGACCGTACGAGCGGCAGTATTGTAGTCGTGGGCGAGGAAGTCGCTCTTTGCGATACGGAAGACAGTGAGGAGGTCGTTCAGTGCCATAAACCGAAAGTCAGGGTCGGGGTCGGTGATTTTTGAAAGGAGCTGAACGACCGTCTGCGGGGTCGGATTCGAGGGGATGGTGGTCGCCATGGTGACCGGTGATTTCGAGGTCGCGGATAGTTGACGGGCAGGTTGTGTTGTCAGATGTTGAGATACCTAGATGACCAGGGTACCTAAGTCGGGATCAGTCAAGCAGAAACCGGGCCTGCCTGAAGACTGGAAGCTTAGGAGCTCCAATCAATCGGAGGACTGTGTGTACAAGATGTTGAGAAAGAGACAGCAGAGAACGAAACTCAACCGGAGTGTCTGGTTATGAATCACTCCAGGTGTGCCGTCTGGCCGTTCGTCTGCTCTTTGTTTGTCAAGCAGATCAGGCAGCGGCGGTAAGGTGACTTGGCGTTGATGATCCAAGATTCGGTTTGGGTGAGGTCCCAGCTGGGGACGCATTTGGCGGGGCAGCTTCAGGTTCCAGGCCGAAGTGGCTGCGGGGTTGCTCCGTTGGAGGCGCGGGTTATCGGCCCCACTTCGCGGGGAGTGCAGGCAACCTCTTGTCTTGGCGGCCGATCGTTCCAGCGCCCTGTTTGCCAAGCGATGAACCGTCTTTTCGCACTGTGCTTCCATGTAAGTCAACAATCGAAGACTGCGAGAGAATGACGTGTTGGACGGTCATGGCCAGTACCAAGCTGAGTCAATTGTGTGCCTTACTCAGTGATTATGCTATTTACTTTTTCAGCAGTTTACTAGCCTTGTTATTTCGATTCCCAAACCGCCGTTTTCAAAAGTCTTCTCTGATATATAACGAATATTCTCGATCTGGTCTGGGCCCCAGTGTCCCTGTGACACCACAGGACAGTTCATGGGTTGGAGGGTGATACGAGTCAACATACATTTACGTCACTGATGGAAGACCGTCCGATCCCTCTTGTTTATAATGGGTTCTGATTCCCTCTCCACCTCCAATTCCATGCTATTCGGCCAGCTCCCGAATGCCGTCTGATCCCCATTCAAACGTCCAGAACAGAACATCGACCTAGCTAACCGCAGCATGTTTAAGTCTACGATTTGGAATGGTGTCCGGAGGGCTACCCTTCGGGTCTCTAACTCCCGCCCGGCATTCAGAACTTATGCAACTCTCCAGGAGCGAGTTGCCTTGTCCAACGAGCGACAGTGGTGAGTCCCATTCCCTCTTTGTTCAACCATCCAGATGACCCAAAGGCATCAAAACTCTCAAAGCTAACACCTTTCGATCACTACCAGGCAACTCGCCGCCGTCGCCGTCACCGTCCCCGGGCTGATGTACCTGCGCAATGTCTACAACCAACGCCTCCATCATACACAGTCTACCCAGCAGCCCCAGACCATGCAGCAAAAGGTGGGCAGCATGGTCAAGGACTCTCCCATGGCACAACAAGCCGTGCGCACCATCACTTCGTCTGTGCCGCGGGAGCAGATGGCACAGGCTATGCAGCAGACCAAGGAGACAGCCAAGGAGATGATGGATACGGCTGCTACCGAGGTTGAGAAGACCAAGGTGGCGGCGAAAGAGTTGCTGGGTAGTGGCAGCTCGTCTGGCATGAGTACGCCCAAGTCCGAGGCTTCGTCAGAGTCAGCCACACCCAGCAAGAAGGTTGAGGATAGTGTAAGTGCCCCCTTTATTATTCAAGAGTTGTGCTCAGCCGTCCAGCTGGCTGGCTACCTAGCTGGGAGCAATGGCTGACCACGCGGCTTCCTATGCAGTAAAACCTGAGGCGATATTGAGCTTACATACTCAAATGCTTAGGCTGTCCCTTACCTCAGGGTTGTGTGGTGAGACTTCGTATAGGATGGGAGGTTAAGGGTGGTCGAAGAACACGCAGACTGCAGACAATGGAAAGAAAATGATCAATCCCATCAGTCTGAGTCCTTACTTTTGTAGTTTAATTTGAAATATCATTTCCGTCTTAAACCGAAGGAGTCTTTCCATCATGGCACATGTGTCACACTCGATGGTTGCCGCTCAGGGGCATTTCACCTCCAAATTGACCCCGCCCCCGCGTTCCACCTCTAAAACCTTTGCCCCACCATCCTCCGGCCAGGACAAGTTGCCGAAAACTTGAACTTTCAACACGATCTTGTGAAGGAAACACAACACCTCTGCAATCCAAGGCCTGGGAGATACTCAATTCCTTTCTCCACTCACCGGCCAAACCTCTCTGTCCCAGATCGCCATCTCTCCCAGCCTCCGCTGCTACCACCCAGGACCTCCATCCACCCCACCTCACTTCCGACCTTCCGAGCCAGAACGGCAGAACCGCGACCATGACCACCCCAACTCCCGAAACCCTCACCATCCGCGTCGGCACGCGCCGTTCCGCCCTGGCGCTGCGGCAAACCGACCTCGTCATCGCCGCCCTCCGCGCCGCCCACCCGCACGCCACCTTCGAGGTCTCCGCGATGGCCACGGCCGGCGACCGCGACAAAACCACCCCTCTCCCCGCGCTCGGCAAAGGCCTCTGGACCTCGGAACTCGAAGCCCGTCTCGCCTCGCGCGACGTCGACGTCGTCGTCCACTCCCTCAAAGACATGCCCACGACCCTGCCCGCGGGCTGCGCGCTGGCGTGCGTGACCAAGCGCGAGGACCCGCGCGACGTGCTGGTCATCAGCAAGAAGCACGCCGACAAGGGGTGGAGCGGGCTCAAGGACCTGCCCAAGGGCAGCGTGGTGGGCACGAGCAGCGTACGGCGCGCGGCGCAGTTGAGGAGGAGGTATCCGGATTTGGTGTTTCAAGATGTTAGGGGGAACATTGAGACGCGGCTGAGCAAGTGTGATGGCGAGGGGTATGATGCGATTATCCTCGCCGCGGCGGGGTTGTTGAGGTTGGGTTTCGGGGAGCGGATCGCGCAATATCTTGACTCGAATACCCCCGGCGGAGGGCTGCTGCATGCGGTTGGGCAGGGGGCGTTGGGGTTGGAGATTCGCGAGGGGGATGAGAAGATGAAGGAGGTGTTGAAGGCGGTGGAGGATACCAAGACGATGGTGGCGTGCTTCGCGGAACGGAGCGTCATGCGCACGCTCGAGGGCGGGTGCAGCGTGCCGATTGGGGTTGAGACGGAGTGGGTTGCCGAGGGGAAGTTGAGGCTCCGGGCGGTGGTGGTGAGCTTGGACGGGTCGCGGGCTGTTGAGGATGAGGCGACCGCCGAGGTGATGAGTCTGGAGGAAGCGGAGAAGATGGGTTCGGACCTGGCCCGGAAAATGGCCAAGGAGGGTGCCCAAGAGATCCTGGATGAGATCAACAAGGGGAGGACATCAGGGGCCGCCCTGAAGGTTGGTGATGCTTAATGTGGTGGAGGTTTGTGCCTCAATCCAAGAGAGTCGTGTAATATTACATCTGTCTGTTGTTGCTTTGATATCATCCGCGGACACATAGATAGAACATGCTTGTTGGCGCCGGGAATCTGCCACATGACTTCAGAATTATTTTGGCGCTGTCAAACTCCCGTTGAATTGAGATGCGCAAAACCAAACACCGGTTGCCCTTCCTGTGACCCCCGACACACAAATCCGAGGGCTTGTCCGTGTCTATCAGGTTGAACTGTTCCAATGAAACACAATGACCCTATGATGCGTTCCCCCTATTGCCCCAGGCATTCCCTCAACATATAAAGCAGGTGCTCGCTCCCAACTTTTAACCCTTCACTCAGTTTTAGTCCCCCACCACACCCCCTTTTAATGCTCTCCCTCTTCAGCAGTGAACGCAGCATAGGCATCCGGGTCCATGAGCTCCTCCAGATCCTTCAGGCCTTGCTCGGTGACCTGGACCTTGGCGATCCAGCCGCCGCCGTGGGAGTCGTCCTCGGCGACCTGGTTGATGACGCGGGGGTTCTCCTCGAGCACGAGGTTGACCTGTGTGATCTTGCACGAGATGGGAGAGTTGATGTCGGCGGCGCTCTTGACCGACTCCACGGCACCGATGGCATCACCGGCATTCACCTCCTTGCCCTCCTCGGGAAGCTCAACGTAGACAATGTCGCCCAACTGCTTGGCCGCATACTCAGTGATGCCCACAACGCCGGTCTTCTTGTCAGCAGACAGATCGATCCACTCGTGCTCCTTGGTGTATTTCCTCAAGGCGTCTGAAAGTAGGAAAGCGAGAGTTAGCATTGCGCACTACAATTGGGTGTATATTGGGAGGTACAGGGTCTATCTCGGGGGCTTACTTGTGGCGGTCACGGAAAAGGCCCGGGCAGCAACGGAGCGGGAGGCCGAGGTCCTGGCGACGGCAGCAAAGGTGGCAGGGCGGGCCACCCTGAGACACCGGGCGAACGAAGCCATTTTTGGAGTTAAAGAGGGGGTTGTTGCGGTTGCTTGGAGCAGCTGAAGGTGCACACAGAGCACGGTCGGGACGGTGGCCGCTTTTTTTGCACAAAGGTGCGATGAATGACGCCAATCGAGTCGCTGGATGTTATCGGGACGGAGTCAATGCCGGCATCCACCGCTAACCCGAACCCAGAGGGCTCTCAACGGCCGTTTTAGGCCGAGCAGCCGAGATTACGTAAGGCATCGGACGGTGGCAGCTTGGCTTGTGATCCGGACCCCTCTCTCTGTCCGCCCAAGGCCGGACCACTACCTCAGACCACCGGTTCAACCCCGCCTTGCAGAAGAAATTGGCGAGGTGGGATTTGAGACGGGCGACGGAAAGGTTGCATTGCCGTCGGGCGTTGTGTCGAGTTAAGCTATCGTACATACGTCGTACGTAGTGGCAGTTGTGTCTAGACTAGCCTGGAACAACAGGGCGCCGGCAGTTTATTTGTTTTGTTGACATGCATCTCGATGTCCGTCCTGCTTGACCTGCATGTGCTCATCGCGTCGAGTCGCGTCTGCTGCATCTTCGCGTTCATGACGTGCTGCACCTTGCGGCGCCGTGCTGCTTTAGAGCAGGAGCGGCATCCAATTAACTGGAAACGCCGGACAGCAACTGGTTGCCGCCCTTCCCACTTCCAAGGTTCCAGCTGCCCTGAGGCCAGCTGCCGTCATCTCGATACAGTACGACGAACTGTGGGTCCTCACTGTGCATCCAATCCCCGGGCCAAGGCGGCGCCTTGCGGTTCCAGGGTCCCCCTTTCTGTCTGGCTCAGGGTGTTGTTCAGCACCTTAAATCGCTGCTTCATTTGCAAACCAAACAAACAAAACCCAGCTCCCCTCAGTTCCGACATTTGATTTCCTGAACCACCAAGACGATTTATGGCCGACGCTCTGGCTCCCCGGCCGTTTCGAGGTCAGATCGAGTCGAGGCGACCATTGCAGAGCTGAAGGAAAGGTAAAAGAGCGAGAATCAAGCCCGAAACACAGCAACATTGAGCGGGAGCGGGATATTGGTGTCACAGTGCAAGATCCGGGCGGCTCTGTCAGCACAGCCAGGCCCTCAATCCGATCCAGCTCCGCAGCGCATCCCGATCCTCCACTGCCCCCAGCTCCGGCTGCTGTTTGTTTGGCGCCCTCGAAATCAAGTTGGCATCACCCTTCCACCACCCGTCGTCCCAAGAAATCACGAAACCGTGAGCACTGCGCGCTACACCGCCTGAATTTCAGCCGACGTTCCCTGTCCGCTCATACGACGAACCTCGTCTGAACCCTCCGTCTCTGCGCTCCCATCCAAACGAAAGCCCGGGTTGACCAACCGCTTAGCTACAACACCCACAACTTGCGTCGCCCCTTCGCCCACTTGCTGCGCTGGATTTCAACAACGTCCCGCTGGGCGCTCCGGCCCATTTCCCAGGCATTGTCGACACGATGGAGCACGACCAAGTTCAGGTTCCCGGCCATGCGCCGTCCGATCCCTTCGTCCCCCCCGCTGCCGCTCCTTCTGCTTTCGCCCCGGCTTCCGAGACGGTCCACACAGAGCCGCACGACGACTCAGTTGTAAGCGTCGACAGCACGACTCCTCATGCCATCTCGGGACACGGCGCGCACGACTACAATGGCTATGCGGACCAGCAGCTTCACGCCCCGCCTGTCGACCATGGCGACAACTCCCCGCGACACTACTACCCCGCCGACCACACCGGTGGCGAGCCGACTGCCCGATATGCGACGCCGCCGGTCCCTGCGCCATCAATATCCAGACCTCCTTCTGGCCTCTCGGGCCAACACAACTCGGGGTATCCTCCTGATCAAGCCTCTCGAGCCGGTAGCAACGGGGCTTCCGCCGAGACGCAACAACAGAGCTCAGGTCGCAACCATGTCGTGATCAAGGTCGGCATGGTGGGTGATGCGCAGATCGGCAAGACCAGTCTAATGGTCAAGTACGTCGAGGGCAGCTGGGACGAGGACTACATCCAGACCCTGGGCGTCAACTTTATGGAGAAGACCATCAGCATCCGCAACACCGAAATCACCTTCAGCATTTGGGACTTGGGCGGCCAGCGCGAGTTTGTCAACATGCTGCCGCTGGTGTGCAACGACGCCGTGGCCATCCTGTTCATGTTCGACCTCACCCGCAAGAGCACCCTCAACAGCATCAAGGAGTGGTACCGCCAGGGTCGTGGCTTCAACAAGACCGCCATCCCTGTTCTTGTTGGCACCAAATACGACCACTTTGTGAACCTGTCGCGTGAGGAGCAGGAGGAGATCTCGAATCAGGTACGCTGATGGAAGTTTTGGTCTACCACGCCAAACCATGTGCTGACGATTATCCCAGGCCCGCCGTTTCGCAAAGGCCATGCGCGCCTCGCTGATCTTCAGCAGCACGAGCCACAGCATCAACGTGCAGAAGGTCCGTCATAGGATTCTGTTTGTCTTTGTCATGTATCAGCTCTAACATGTATCGCAGATCTTCAAGATCGTACTCTCCAAGGCTTTCGACCTCAAGTGCACCATCCCCGAAATCACAAACGTCGGCGAACCGCTCCTCATTTATCAGTCCGTATAAGGATCTTATCAGCGGCAAGTTGTTCGACAACCCGCCACCAACCCATCACACAGCACCCCCATACCCAAGGCTTGGGTTTCAACCAGAAAAGTGTACAACCGTGTTTTAATACCCTGCGGCAACAAGCCGCTCCAGGACCGGCCTTTCGCCCGCCTTGTCGGAGAAGAGAAAGAAACCAATGAGGCATTATCCCACCTTACCAACCCATCGGCCGGCTGGAGTTACAGGAAGAAGAGGATCCAGTCCCATGAGGCCCCCCAACCATGAGAAGATACCGAATACACTGGCCACACATGGGCATCACTGCCTGACTTCACTATTGCGCTACATCCCTCCCAATCATACCAAACCTGGATCAGAACAAGAAAGATGCTTTTTGTATTCGAGGGGAATATCAACGGAACAGGTGGTGATCACACCGTTTCCCCCACCCAGAGAGCAACTCTCGAGAGGCATTATGTAACCCCCCCTTTTTTTCCTTTCGTTCTTTTCTGATTCTTCCCACTTTCCCCGTCCTAGTTGTTTTAGTTTTCTTGTCGCATTTTTCTTTTCCTTTTGTTGTACCTAACCGAACTGGAAGGATGGCTGGAATTCTTGCAGAGACAGAGGGTAAAGAGGAAAGGGAAGCAAAGCAAGATGAGGAAGAGGCGCCCGGTTTGCGGGACGAGTGCCCGGCAGCAGGAAGGAAAAAAAAACAACGAGCACCAGCCAATACAAAAACAATACATTGGGTTGGGCTTGAGCCCGGGCCGCGGGTGGGAGAGACCTACCGTGGGTATCAGTTGACAGACAGACAGACAGGGCAGACAGGGCAGACAGACAACAATGAATGGAAGCAAAAACCAAAGTTGAACTGTCACGGACGAGGAGAGTCAATATCCAACCAACAAATGTTGATTTAGTGTAGCGTGTCGCGCGAGACATTAAGAAAAGTGAAGCTCATGCATGCTGTGTGTTCAACGGAAAATATCTGATCTGGTCTGTGTAAGCACCTGGAGGAAGGCATCTCCTGCGTCCTCCGACATTCAATCATCCAACCAGATGGTTGGTTTTCCATCCGGGCAGAGCCGGAAGCCTGTACCTGGTGGTGCTGTCCATGCCTGACATTGGATTTCAGTCAACCTCCATTTCAAGAAACCAGGCAGGGTACGAAATCCTTCCATCACTGCAACGCATCATGCAACACGTGTGTAAGTACGTACCTACATCAGATAGTCCCTGCAATGCCCTTCCGGTCCGGGGGTTAGTCTTCAATGTTCAAATCTTCCCCAAGACGGAGTTCCGGCACAAGACTTTCTCGGTTCCAAAGTCCCCAAAGAGAACCTGGAAGACTGAGAAATGGAATGCTTATCTTTGATATAGACTGGCGGCTTCTCTTCTACTCATAAGCATTCCATTTTTCCATGTATTTCCTAGTCTAACAATCCCTATGGTATCAATTCCTCCTTGTGCACACCATGAAAAGCTGAAAAGCCCCTTTCGCATATCTAACCTACCTTTCCTGAGGTGCTCCCCCACTGCCAACCACCGCATTAATACCATCCCAAACCTCAATTCATAACTCAGTCCATCATGCCCCATACCAATTACCATAACCATCTCTCACATAACGCCGTAGCATACCTAACCATTCCGCGCTTGAATATATCATTACCCATCCATCTCCCCCTCCTCAATCATCCTCCCCAAAATCAGACTCTGAATGACCAACTCATCCGTCAGAGTCCTCGCCCGCTTTCCTGGCGGGGGGGCAAGCGACGCCAGGCTCGCGGCCGACGTATTCGCCGAGTTGACCATGCTGCTCGCAGGCCCAGTCGAAGCTCTCTTCCTCTTTCTTCCCCTTCCCACTCCCACGGTTTGCTGGCCCGTTCCAAACAGCGCCTCCTCCTCCTTCGGGCCATCCACATACACCCAATCAAATGGTCTGCCCTTCTCTTCCGCCTTTTTTAATTCCTCCCGGCCCTCGTCGGCACTGTAGACCCTCGTCAAGCTCCCGCCGAGCACCCTCGCGAGGAAGACATACGCCATTTTCCTGCTCTCAGCTGATTTCTTGACCACCGCCAGGATCCTGCTTCCCTGGAGCATCTGTTCTCGCTGGGCGACGACATCGGCCAGCCTAGCAGTCTCAGCGTCGTATGCCGGCAGGGTGCGCGAGCGGATGGCGTCACCTAAAAAGGAGCTCTGACCGGCGCAGAGGAGATACGGCGTCCAGTCGACAATTTCTTTCCTGTCGAGGCAGGTCGTGACCCACCGCGGCGCAATGCAAGGCAAGCCTAAAGCGAGGGCTTGCATGTACTTGGCTTTGCGAGAGTGTCCATCTGCGATGAGGGCAGTGAAGCCCATCGACAAACCTTCAGAGGTGAGACGTATTTCCGACTCGGAATCAGGGCTGGATGAGGGGGTGGTGCTGCGGGGAGAAGGGAGCTCGAAAAGCTCATCAAACCCATCCTGAAGAATCCGGCCACCGGCTTGCTTGATGCGCTTTTCTATGGTCTCGGAAAACTCCATCCGGACGTTGAACTGAGTTTCGCTCTCCCCGGGCTTTTTGGATTGGAAGGAGATTGCGAAGGCCATGTTCTCAAACAGTTTTGAATTTCCTGCAGGTGACTTGGTAACCCATCTCCCAGAACGGGACGCCGATCGGGTGGTTGACAGTCGAGAACTGCGCATGCTCTGCTCAAAAGTGGGCGTCGAGGATGCAGAACGAGTGATCTCGTCCGTCGAGTCGGAAACCCGTCTCGTTACTTGGGCAGATTGCTTCAAACGTTCAGTTGAGGTCTTCAATTTCGGGAGCCTCCCACGAGCATCACGGCGCGTAGTCTTCACTGAGGCCGGCGAGGAACTGCCCACGACAGTGGCTTCAGACGGCGATGCCGTTGATGCCGTTTCTTCGGTGCTGGGAGGTTTTTCTGACGGCAACCGAGGCGTAGAGGCCAAGTTACTGAGGGTTGATGTTGATTCTGGCACTCGTGGAAGCCCCTTCCTTGCCGTACCTCTACGGGCACGTGTGCTAAACGCCGGGGGTGAGGACTGGAAGGTCGACTCCTGCTCTTCTGCTGTTGAGTTTGGTTTTGATGATGGCGCAGTTTGGGGAAGTGCTGAAGAATCTTCGTAGGTGGGACTTGTCTCTGGAACCGCATCTCCATCCCGGGCAGGAGGGACAAAAGGTGCAGGAGCGAAAGGTTCATTTCTCGTCGGAATAGTCTCCTCTTCCGCCTCGGATTGGGTCGATTCATCGTCAATAACCGTGGTCATTGCGGGTTTCCTGCTGCGAGATGCCTTCTTGTCTCTACCCGGAGTATCCGAGGCTTTAGAAGTATCCGAGTCCTTAGCCGTAGGATCTCTTCCGTAGCACTGGGCGATGTATGCCTCTGCCTGGCTTGTCCGTTTCCGCTGGCTTGTCGAGGGGACTTCAACATCATCCGGCTTTGATGGACGTTGGAAACTGATAGCATTCAACTGCTTGAGCGCGGCCTCCTTTTTGGCCTTTACTTTCTGCCGCCTCGTGATGGCGTCGTACTCGTCGTCTTCCTCGGCCGAACTTGGCGCATCGCGGGGCATCTCGGATGTGGCACGACGTTCCTGGGATTTGCTCATAGGCTCATACGTGCTCATCGGATCAGGATTCGACCTCTTTCGGACTAGACACTCGCGGGAAGATTCAGGGATAACAGCATTGGCTGATGAGCTCTTGGTCGGGCTGCTGACTTGGCCGCGAATGTCCGGGGATGTTGTACCAGGGAGAACCTCTGGGCTTGAAGTAACTTCGACGGGAGGCGTAGACCGGAGGCCGCGCGCTTTCAAAGGGGACGAGACCGGGTGAGGAGAGATATCATTTCGTGGAAAGTCGGCCGGAGAGGGTCGTGAAGAGGTAGGACTGATCATCTTAACAGCCGACGAATACTGCGTACCACGGAACAGCTGTGATGTGGGAAGTAATTGGGAGCGACTGTTCCGAAAAGGATTCTGCGGTGGTGTGGGCGTCTCGGGGAATGGGGACTGGACTGTCTGATCAGTTGCGGCATTGCGTAAATGTGCAAGCTTGCCAAAATCCACGAAGCCAGAGTCGTCTTGAGCTGGGGAAATGGTGTTGATATGGGTGTGGACCGCGTCGGAATTGAGGTCATTCTTCGGCCTATCGTCAGCGACGTCTTTATTGTCGGTTGTTGGATCTGGCAAGCACGATCGCTGAGGCTTGGGTGACTCGCAACCGGCAGCCGAAGGACGGCGGTATTGATCATAGCTCCGGCCGACATTGGACTGGGTGGAATCCTGGCTCGAGTCCATTTTTCGACGCAATGTGCCGTTGACTTCTGCGGAAGGTGGAAGAGAGTCGGGAAGGTTCAAGCTGCTGACGACGCCATTATCATTGGCATTGTTCCAGTCGGGAACAAGCACGGGTCGGGGTTCCTCCTGAAGACCAACGTCCTGAGTCTCGAGAATGGAATGGTGGGTTTGACTATCGTAGGCAGAACGCGTGCCCCGCGTCTGGGTCGGCCGGTCGGCGCGATCCATGTCCGAGGCCGAGGCAGGGGTAGCGTTTGCATCGATTGGACGCTGCCCTGGCTTCGTAAGAAGACTCACATTTTCGCCATCCATGGCGCTGGTCAAACCAGTCGAATCTGGGAGGGAGTCAGCATTGCGACGCACCGATCAGTCTTGTGTCGCCTACCGTTCTTTTTGGAAGATGGAGCTGGCGTCTCTTCCCCTCCTGCTGGTGAGCTGCTCCTCTGTGTCGAGTTGCACGTTAGCCCGCCATTGGATTGTCCAAGCATGATGTTGGCAAGGGTCGATCGGGGCCACAAGGCGACAGCGTCACACTGACCAGGCCAACACCAAAATCCATCATGAGATGATGGGCGACGAGCAGGGTGTCTTGGGACTCATTAGCCCCATCGAGCGCCTTCTTTTCGGCCTGGCGCAGCGTCCTGGATGGCGGCATGGTTGGTGAATCAGAAATGCGGGGACGTGCAGACAAATCTCTGCGACTGGCCGAGGATTCGCGGCAACTGGGAGAGAAAAAGAAACGCTCACTTCGAGATGGAGGGCCAATTGCAATCCCTCGATTGGGAGCTCATGAGATGTCACGGAAAAGGTATCATCTTGGTGTCAACTGAATGTGGAGGGCAAAAGAGAGGGAGTCAATTGCCTGGAAGTCGACAATGTTGTTGCACGGAAGCTGTCGTCCCAAGTAACTCCAGCCCTGGATTGTGCTGTCTTCCTCAAGTGAATTCCTGCCCTTTGTTCCCTCTCGACCCCTTCAGCCTTAGGAAATCGCGACGGCGACGCGGTGTCACGTGATTTCAATTTGTAGCACCCGCCCCTGACAACTGCATGCCGGCTGCATGAAAGAGTGGAGACTCGGTTGCTTCCCGAAAATGGAACCATCGCCAAGACCGGGGACCGGGCCGGGCTTCAAGTGAGGTCTGCCTCTTGCATTCGAAGCAAACGGCGAGGACGCCAAAGGACACGACACGTGCACGAAGACATAATCACAGCGGTCTACTCCGTAACATTGGACAGTTCTTGTTTGGATTCTATTTTTTGGTCATGAGAATCGCACAGCGCTATCACAACATTGTCGCTGTCGTCGAGTAACAAACTGAGACATCTCGTGCTCAGTCTGTGGGTCTTTTGGGTCACTTTTGCTGTGTACGGCATCTGGTGAGACGATGGGCAGGATGCGAAGACAAGCCAAAAGGTCCCGTGCCGCTCCAACAATCCATGCACCGCGCTGTCCACCCATCACCTGAGCCTACCCGACTCCGGCCGTTGCCGTTTACTACCTCACACAAAAATCTACTGGTTCCCCGCCACAATGGCGGCCCGTCTCTGTGACTTTTTTGCTTCAACATTCGACTGAATCGATCCAAGGAACGCGACTCATCCTGCAGCTGTCTGCGAGTGCTGCCATTGACGGAGCAACGACATCAGCGCATTGATTGCCCCCAGCCAACGTTGCATTCAACTGGGTCGCTGCCCCAGTCCTTCTCGAATTGCGGTGGATTCGGAGTCGGCGACACCTCAACGGCAGCTCGATCCTCGGTCAGCCATATCCAACCGTTGGAAACGAAACCAAACGAAACAAGCAGCCCAGGAACACAACAGGGGAACAGAAAGTTGGCCCTGAAGCTCTGGACCCTGCTGCTGCAGTTCTTCAGGGTCCACCGGCCAGGATTTCCCCAAGTTCCCCGAACAAAACCCTGAGGGATCCGAGGGAACCTCCGCTGGCCCCCCTCGTCCTAACCCCAGCTAGGTTGGCGGTCAGGGGCCTTTCGCCAATCAAAGCCTCTGACCTGCATGAACTGGGCGAGATGAAGTCTCCGCTTGCCGCCCTGACTGAACTTCAAGCCGCTGTTCTTCCTCTCGTTTTCTAACCCATCCATGACCTCAACCGGTCTTGTTCGCATCTGTCTCTTCTCGGCCTGTGCCAACGTTCTTTTCAACACCCGCGACCGAAATCCCTTTCACCTTTACAAGGCTTCCGTCGTCGCCAGAAGGACGACTCGCGCCGGCGCTCTTCCGTGCCCTCGTTACCCCCGACGTTCTCTAGCCATAGCGACGATCCCTCGGCCTGGCCGCCGTCGACGAGCTCTGTGGCATTCATATCGTCTTCCGGTCCCTCTCCACCCAACACCTCTGCCAAAGCCCTCACGCTCGTTTCTACGGATCCGGTCCTTGTCTACCACACAAAATCACTGCGCCACACCCCCTATTCCACAGCCAGTCAACAAGATGGACGAGATGGTTCTGCTCCAAAGGAGCATCGACGAGACGATGCGGAACGGAGCTTCCACTCCGGAACGACGGCATCCTGCCCGTGAGGGAAGCTGTGATGAAACCAAGCCGCGCCGTCTTCCAGATGACCCCATGAGCTCGCCCCAATCATACGGCGATGACTTGATCGAAACTCGCTCGTCACGGTCTGCCTCAACCACTTCACGAAGCACAAAAAGGCTCTCCTTAACCTTGCCAATCGCGCCCCCAAACCCATATCCTACCAGGCCCGCTCCCGCCTCTTCGACCTCCTCAGCTTTTCCTCTGACCCCCCTGGATACCCCTGGTCTAACCTCCCCACATGATCCCAACGATTTCATTACTGCTATCGCAGCGCAGGAACGCCGCGTTCTTGAGCTGAGGGAAGAGCTTAAAGAGGCCGAAGCGGAACTTGCCAGGCTCAAAAAGCAATGGGCGACTCACGAGGCCTACAAGAAGCGTGTTCCCCGTCGGAATGCTGAGCACACCTCGGTTATCAACGACGATGATGAAACGGCCATCCGTCGCAGCCTGGAGCTCGACAGGAGGAAAGCCCTCCTCAGCCAACAGCAGAACCACCATCCCACTCCAGAAAAGAGCCGGCGGCGTGTGTTTACTGGGAGTCACACACGCACCCTATCACTGCTCTCTCCAACCAAAGGCGACGAGGGTTTCTCCGACAAAACTCCCGGGTCTGCGCCGCATACGCCTTCAGGGCTTCCCAAGCGCGCGTCATGGGCACCACGCTCGAACCAAACCGCCGGTGTGAAACAGCTTGCCGAGGACCTCAAGGCTGGTCTTTGGACTTTCATGGAAGACCTGCGGCAGGCGACTGTGGGTGATGAGCCTATCACCGGCCAAGGGGCATACATGCGGGGTCGGGACGGGGCCATGCGGTCAACCGCCGGCGGCAACATTGATCAGGACACAATCCGCGCTTCTGGAGCTAGCGCCCGGCCACGGGTGTCATCAGCATTTGACGACGCACCGAAAGCCGGCAAGCAAGCCAAGGACGAGGAGACAGAACAAGACTCAACCCCACGAACCGGCCTCCGCCGGTCCAAGACCGAAGCTGGCACCCGCACGACGACCAAGCGCTTCTCCTGGACCCCGTTGACCATGGACGCCTATGACGACAACGACTGGTCCAACTGGGACACGCCCAACAGCGGTTCGCCTCGGTGGAGCGGCACCACCGTCAACGGTGATATCATCCCTGCCGCTCCCGAGACCGACACGTCTAGGTATGTTCCGTTCCATACATTACCGACACCATAAACCAGTCAACTAACCACCTCCCCAACAGCAAAACCAAATCCTCCAAATCCCGCTCCACCCATTCCTCCACCAACTCCACTTCCACCAACTCAACCACTGCCTCCTCTTCGTCCTCAACATCGACAGCAGCCACCAGCGTCTCCGCCGCCGCCGCATCCCTCCTCATGGCCCCGCTCAATCCCCAGAAACTCGAAGAGCTCCTCCCCCAAGCCCTCAACAAGCTCGCGCCCAGCAACCTCAAACGCACTGCCGCCGACTTCATGAAGGAGTGGGAGCGCAGCTTGATCGCGCCGGTCGCCGAGGGCCACCAACCCACGACCGTCTCCCCAAACGGCCGCCCCAGCGCCGGGACCAAGTTGGATTGACGGACCGGCGCGAAGGGGACCACAAAGACGTTGATGGATTGAGTGAGCAAGGACGCGAGCAACAGCAACAACGGGATCATCAAGGACATGATCCCGGCCATCAGCACCATCGGAAGCGGAGCAGCTTGACCGGCGGCGAGGTTTCGGGACTGCTTTATTTGGCGCTGAGGATGGGGTGGTTTGCTTTTGGCTTGTTGGATTTGGAGTTGGATGCGGAGTTCTAGACCTGCTTGACCCTCCTAGGTTCGGCAAAGGTGAAAACGGAGGTGCGGTTGTGTAAGACGGGGTGGGTGGTGTGATACAAAAGGGGGTGAAAGTCAAAACACTCAAGAGTTGGGACTGTGATGACTGATGATCATTCAGCTATCTGTCACTTGTTTGGTTTTCGGTTTTGGTTTGGTTGGCTTGTTTGGGGCTCGAATTATTATCTGTTTGGAATTGGGAGTGTTCAAGGCTCTCGGCTGGGAGTATTTCGTTGCGTTTGTTCAGGTACAATTTTGGGTTTTTGGGATGTTGGCGGTGTTGTGATCTACATACATCAGGGAGATGGGTCCGGTACAAACAAAAGTTCGAACCCCCGCCCCCCTCCGCGTCATTGCGACTGTTTGGAATTCTTCCTCAAGATTCAAGGACGGGGTTGGTCGGCGGATACATACTTCGCTCGTTTTGCATAATGTCTGGATTAATGATATAATGACCGACTAGCTAGACAAGACGAATGGAATGACCAAGACATGAATCATCAACAGCAACCTGGAAATACCAAATATTCTGACTGGGTCGTGATGTGTATTAATAATTGACATCAGCCGAGACGTGTCTGCGGTGTTGAGGTGTTCCTGTCATCTCATCGTGAGAATCCTTGGCCCTCCAAGTGTCAGAGAGATGCACCAACCTGGAAGTTGATATACTGCTCTTCCAACAATTAGACTTTTTCAAACAAAATGTATTGGATACCAACATTCAAAACACCCCCGACAGCGGGACAAGATCTATGCGAAGATGAATATTCCTAACCCACCACCGCCGCCACAGCACCATGTATAGGTACGTACCTTCGTTACTCAAACACTCACTCCCTGAGACCTCACCACCAGCAACTGTTATCTACATCCACACCATCACCGCCGGGACAACAAAACGACCTTATCACCCATCTCTCCCCCATCCATTACCAGCACCGAGCCTTACTCATCCACAACCGAGGCAAACTTGTCGAGCATAGCCTGTTGTATCGCCTCGTACTGTTGTCGGAGTTAGTCAACATCTATCCAGCCCGCCAAGCTACAAGAAGGGGATAAGGTTACACCTACCTTCTTGCAAATCTTCTCCTTCCCCTCACTCGGCACCTCAAACTTGAGGCTCCTCAGCTGGGCCTGTAGATCCTGCGTTGCATCGCGGACCTTGGCCCACGTCAAGCCCTGGGCGATCGCCTTCTGCGCCTCGTCGTGGAAGCCCATCATGAGCTTCATCATCCACTCGGTCTTCCAGATGGGGCAGAATTGGTCATAGTCTGAGTAGCCGTTCTGCTGCAAGAAATCCTCCTTGATCAGCGTGGCCATGTCGAGGGTGATCTTGTCTGGATCCGACAGGGCCGATTTGCCGACGAGCTGCACCACCTGGTCCAACTCTTCGCTGTCCGAGAGCAGCTGGCGGATGCGGTCACGCAGGCGTGGGAAATCTGGATACTCCTTCTCGTACCACTTGTCCAGGATGCCGGTGTACTTGGAGTAACTGAGGGAGGTGTTGATGGACGGGAAGTGCTTGCGCTGGGCGAGCTTCTTATCGAGACCCCAGAAGACCTGGACGATACCGAGCGTGGCGGCCGTGACGGGATCCGAGAAGTCACCACCAGGTGGCGAGACGGCACCGACGATGCTGACGCTGCCCTCGCGGTATGGGCTGCCCAGGGTCTGGACTTTGCCGGCACGCTCGTAGAACGAGGCCAGCTTGGCGCCGAGGTAGGCCGGGAAACCCTGATCAGCAGGCATTTCACCGAGACGACCCGACAGCTCACGAAGAGCCTCAGCCCAACGAGACGACGAGTCGGCCATCATAGCCACGTTCATGCCCTGGTCACGGAAGTACTCGGCCACGGTAATGCCAGTGTAGATGGAGGCTTCACGCGCAGCGACGGGCATGTTGGAGGTGTTGGCGATCAAGGTGGTGCGCTTCATGATGGGCTCCTTGCGACCCTCGACCTCAATAGTAAGTTCAGGGAAGTCCTTCAAGACTTCAGCCATTTCGTTTCCACGCTCACCGCACCTGGTCACCAGTCAATATCTCCTTCAACCCCCTGGACCGACCGAGGCTACTTACCCGACGTAGACGATGACATCACTGTTGGAAAACTTAGAGACAGACTGGCTAATGACAGTCTTGCCACAGCCGAAGGCACCGGGAATGGCGACGGTACCACCCTGGACGCAAGGGAACAGGGCATCGAGCACGCGCTGGCCGACGAGGAACGGCTTGTCGGCAGTATGCTTCTCGGTCACAGGGCGGGGGACACGGACGGGCCAGGTGTGCATCATAGGATACTCGGTGCGCTTCCCGTCAAACTCAACCTCCAGGAGCTTCTCGGTCACGGTGTAGCTCCCCTTCTCGGCGATGCGTGTGATGGTACCGCGGACGCGAGGGGGGCACAGGATCTTATGAACCGTAATGAAAGAGTTCTCGTAGACGGTACCCCAGACATCGCCTCCTGTGATGTGATCGCCGACCTTCATTGTCGGGGTAAAGTCCCACTTCTTCTCGCGGTCAAGGGCGGGGACAGCAATACCCCTGGGGATGTAGATACTCTTGGAAACCCCGGCGATCTTTTCAAGGGGCCGCTGGATACCGTCGTAGATGTTGTTGAGAAGACCGGGACCGAGCTCGACGGCAAGGGGCTTGCCAGTCCTGTGCACGGGGTCGCCAACCATGACACCGGCTGTCTCCTCGTAGACCTGAATAGTCGCCTGGTCGCCATTGATCCGGATAACTTCACCGACTAGTTGGTCGTGGCCGACTTTTACCTGTGGAAAGATGGCGGCGTATTAGACACAGATCGGCGAGGTTGGACTTCCAGAATTCCCAAGTCCAGGAGACGTACCAATTCGTACATGGCAACACCGCTCATGTCCTCGGCCACAACGACTGGCCTGGGGATATTGTCAGTCTTGCTTGGAATAGGCAGCTCGGCGGCGGAGACGGGGATATGGCTCACCCTGAGATGGAGTAAATCTTTCCTGTTGCAGAAAACAGTCAGCACCCGGCCACCAGCTAGAGACACGGGAATCTTGGAAGCATACCTGGCTGGAAGCCATCTTTCTCGCCATCCTTCTTTGCCTACGAAGGGGTATGAAGTCAGCAACAGAGTCCCTGTGTGTCCGGCGCAAGAAAACAGCGCGTGGGCGGGCGTACTGGAGCCATGATGGGCGACGAGGAACGGGAAGATGCAGCGGCAGCTAATGGGGAGAATGTGGACGATGAAGGCGACGTGGGTGTAGATGCCGACGCAGACTCTAGCGCAGGTCTCGGCGACGGCGAAGCGGTCGGAGGAGCGAGGTCAATGGCGATGGACGGGATGGACGGGATGGACGGGGTGGTGCTCCGGAAGGGCCTGGAGACGGTCGATGGCGAAAGCAATGCAGCAAGGGTTCGTGTTGGAGTTGGCGATGGCGGGGCGTCGAGTGGCCGGAGTGGGGATTCTGGTTTGTCGGGGGATGGTGGGAGTGGGACCTGTGCAGCTGCCGCCAAGGCGTGTTCCACTGACAGCTGGAGCTTCGGTGGAGGCTCAGAGCTGCTGCTGGCCGATGAGGCGGAGAGCGGCGCCGGGCCGCTGGATTGGTTGCTGTTGCTGTCACTGCTGCCGAAGTTGGTGTTGTTGCCGCCGCTTCCCGCCCGAACCAGCAGCTCCACGAGCGATGGCCGTGGCCTCAAACGCGGGCTCAATCCCACCTGCATCCAGGAAGTGATCCCGAGCTTAATGGAAATCAAATAAGCACGGATGCGGCGAAATACACCATGGTCAAATAGAAGAAAAGACAACAAGTTCTCTTGACAGTTACGGGTCTGGTTAGGTAGATGATATCAGAACCGTGGTACTATCCGTAGTTTTGCCTTTCACTCTCCGACTCAGCGATGAGAAGAAAGCACGGACTTGAAACGAAGCTTCAAAACCATGTGCTTGTTGTTTGTTGCGAGGCAAGGGTCCAAGACAAATCTCATATCAGGGTTAGGGTTGTTACACGGTCAACCTGTTCGTCCCCTCAACTCCAATACACATACCGAATTGCAAGGGCGGCCGTAACTAGAATGATTCTTAATTCGGAAAATCCAAGAGTTGGAAGAGAAAAACGAGGAATGTACATCCTGATCCATGCTGGATATCAGTCGCGATGTCAGCAACGTCATCTCATCCCAGGACAACAACCTCGCTGTTCACACAAGGATCATTAAGCTTATTAGCCCATGAAAACAAGCTGGCGGCTCTGGTTACTCTTCTGTGCCACCTGGCTAAGACACTTCTTCATCTGTCTCCGATTTGCTATCTCCCAGTTCAACGTCCTCCTCATCAGGCTGAGATTCCAGGTTCAGTGCTGGGCTGTCCCGAGGTCCCTCGGCGTCGAAGCGCCCCTTCTCCCGGTGCATCTGGTACTCCGGGGTGATAATCATGGTCGTATGACGTATTCTTCTCGGGGCGGCTTGGAGCAACCGCCAATTCCAGGAGGGGCGTTGACTCGGGCGAGCTCTTCTGAGGCATGCCTGGACTGCCTGGGCCATCACTTGTCACCGATGTCCTGGCAGCGTATGGGCTTTCGGCTGTTCCCTCCATGCCTGAAGACAGTTCAAACGTCCCGTTCTCAACCGCCTCGTTCTTCAATGTCATCCGCCTCCGTCGTCTCAGCTCCTTGGCCCGCTGCAAATCCTTATAGCAGCACCCGGTCATCAAGCAAAGCCCAAAAACTATTTGGGACACAAATGCCACATACGCCCCAAGCGCTCCCCCCCAATCCTGATCAGCGGCCCCCAGCATGGCGCGCTCCAGAATGCGGTCCGTGAAGATCACTATCCCCCACGACATCCCGGCGCTCAGGAAGAAGGCAACGCCCGCGGCTCTGTACCACCGGGTCAGGATGCCGACCGCCATGGCAAGAACGTCGGTTACGGCAGACGTGATGGCGAGTATGGAGGATCCAAGCAGGAGCTCCTCGACTTCTTTCTTCTCATCGGCGAGTGTTGACGGGGAGATTTTGGCCAAAGACTCGTTCCAAGAGGTGAGGATATTAGAGATGAGTAGCTCTGTGTTGCTGTCTTTTTGGTCCGTTTGATTTTGTTCATGAAGCCGCTGAAAGGTGCGCCGCAGCGAGCCTTCAAGGATATTCAGAATATCTTGGGACGGGAGAAATTCCTTCTGGCAGTACGCGTCCCACGAAGGCCTTCCCTCTGGAGTTGTGATCGTGAAGTTATCGCATACGCCTGCCATCAGCAACGTTAGCGACCAGGGGATCAGAGGGGATATGGTACCATCTGGAAGCCCAGGTATTCTGCTTACCAGAGATTCCAACATTCCAGAATGTGGGCAACTCGGGGGTAATGAGTGGCGTCACCTTGCTCCCACTGTCTTCCAACGCCTTGGCCGATATAAACTCGGCCAAACGGGTCGTGTTGACACGATAGACCCAATTCCCAATCGCTGGAAAGCTGCAGGTCAACACATGGAGGATGTTGAGAGCAGGGCTGACTATGCTTGATGATTTGTGGGTCAGAATGAGGACTCCTCCCGACCTCAAAACTTATATGGGGATAAGGAGGGAACTCACGCCAGACCCATATCAACCCATACACAATCGAAGGCGGCCACATGTTTCCAAGACTCGATAGGTCAGGTAAGCCAAAGCACACTTACCGCTCGGTGACCCCAAAAACCCGAACGATGCAGAGGGAAACATCCAGGACAATAGGGTACCTACGGAGTAGGATCGCCACCACATAAGTACAGGAGGTGAACATGAGACCATCACCGGTCGTTGAGAATGATCCTTGGTCCCTGATTAAATGGTGAGAAGCAAAATCCTTAACTACCTGAATCAACCCCTGAGATCATTATTGGCATCGTTTTTCAGCAGACATGGGCTGACATGGGTGTCATGTCCTGATTCGTCACAGCGACGGCACGCGCACGGCGCAAGCCACCCGTTGGAACTAGTGCTTCACGAGGCTTTCTCGCTAGCGTATGTATAGGAAAGCTGAGGGTGCAACAACGTGTGGAGGCTGAACCATTTCGCCGTATGCACCCCTCCAACCCTGACCGTGTTTCCTGTCGAGAACGTTGATACACCAAATGACCTTAAGATCACTTCCAAAACATAGGTATGGACGGAGAACGTGTAGATTTGTCTCCTGGAGTCCAGCATCAGAGGGCATCGACACATGAGAAGAGTAATACCGCCTCACCGATGGTCTTAACCTGGTACGGGTCACCTGCAGCCTCCCACGTGGAGGAGGCGAGATCAATCCCAGATATTTAGTCCTAGGCTCCCTGGCAGGCATACTCTCATCTCAACGCCGTTCAATCCTCATACCTCAAAAGTTAAAAGCAAAGACCGCAAGCGTTTGGTGGTTCAGCTTGGCCCTATGTGAACGGTTTTCAGACATCGACCAACCATGGCATCAAATAACCACCCGTCACGCGTCGTCACAATCATAGAGCTTATTTTGTTCAGCCTTGTCCCGGTTGGAATGTGGGCTATACGTACGCATCAGCCAATTCCATGATACATGCTAGCCGTTAATTTGACACTATCAATTACCCTTCAGTTCCCACGTGGTTTGCCGTTGACTTTCTCGCAGGCTGCTCTTACACCAGCAGAGCCTCGGATGCCTTGTACCGCCTCAACGTGCGATCTGTCGCTGAGCGCCTCAAATCTCAAAGCAGCAGTGACGTGGCGCCTTTTGTCCCTCCTGAACTTCCGATATGGTGGGGCTTTGGGCTCAGTGGTATGCTTCCTTGCCTTCTACGCCAGCTGTTCTACCAGCTTAGGTGCTGATATGTTGAGGCATAGGAATATGTGATAGTTTTGATGACAAGGAAGCAGGCCGCTACTGCCGCCATTCCTTCCCACCAACTCAGAATATCCTGGCTATAGTTGAGGAGAGCCTCCAGGATGCTCTTCGCCGCCAAGATGGCTACAGCGCTGACCACGAACGATCCGAACTTGTTAATCGAACTCTTGCCTCATGGTCCGAGGCTGTTGACAAGTTGCTCCCATCATCCAATCTCATCGAGCATCGTAATACCGTCTACAAATTAGCCGTTGCGGCTGCGGCACTCGCCATCCCGCCGATAATCTTCGACTGGGCCGGAATCGTGTTCATAGTCTTCTGGGACCATGGACGAACTTTCCTCGGGCCACTGTTGCTTTTCATTAGCCTGTTATTGTCGGTGGCAGCCTCCGAGTGTGCGAAGAGGGCAACAAACATCGCCGTGTCAACGGCAGAGGGCGTCGTGAAGAGTGTGTCGACCGGCGGACTGGAACAGGCGAAAGGTGTGGTGTATATACGCATAGCTGTGGTCGTGATTGGATTGTTCGTGTACATGTCGAATAACTGCAGACAGTACAGGGCGTTCAGGTGGCTCAAGCAACGACTCGGTGCTGCGCATGACGCACGAAGGATGGCCACCCTCCACCCTGGGATGGGGCGTGACAGCCTACAGGAGGAATCTATGCCCGAGATTATTGGAGTGCCGGACTGTCCTGACAACAGGACATTGCCGAACACCCTGGGAGGAACAACTGAGACAAGCGTCAGACAGGGAGGGGATGGGAGTCAGGACTAAATATGTGATAATGACAACAACAACAGCACTGAATGGAAAATACCAGTCGTCGTAAAACTTGTCTTTTATGGGCTGCTAGTGAAGTGCCGTAGGCACCTCAGTGAAGAAATATCGTCCTCTTTTGACATCTCAGGTATACATCATCAGTAGTAGTGATGTCACCCCAACCAGCATGGAGGCCAATCCTTACAAACCGCTCAGGTGTATGGTGAAGGCCAACGTCGATGGGTTCTAATTCAAGGAATAGTGCCCGAGATCCTTCATCTCTCAGGAGAAACGCGACCCTCCCTGACGGTCTCTTGGAGAGAGTTTGGCTCGATCTTCGGGGTAGCACAGCATTACCCCCATCCTTTCAGTTGCGTCCCGCAGGTCTTCCGTGGATATTATCAGGCTTTCCAGCTCAAGCACATCTCCTGTGCAAAAAATGCTTCGCGCCTTGGCTACCAAGCGACCTTCTGGTGCCAATGGGGATTCAGCTGTAAAATAGCCGAACTGGGTGAAATAGACTTGTCCGTTGACTGATGCCCAGCACCATGAAGGCGATCCATTTAAGGATAGGGTCAATTCGTCCTCAACGCAGTACCACGAAAGCGACTCCACAAGGTAAGGCTCCCAGTGTCCGTGGAGGCATCGATGCCCCGACAGGCGGCTCATAGCGTTAATGAGCCCCTCCATGGCTCGGAGTCTGTCGGTCGAGAATGTCATCTTGCGCTTGGTGTAGCCTTCTAGCAAATCATTCCACGACGGTCCGAAGACAAGGCCTTCCTTGGCACGTCTCAGAATGCCCCTCCAGGGCGACAGTTCTGAATACGTATGGAACCAATACCTGTACTTGGAAGGACAGTTAATACGGTCCCATTGCCTTCGTCTGGCGTCTTCCTCTTCTTCTCGACGGCACAACCAAAGCGCTTCCTCCGCTGCATAGAACAGGACTCTGCGCGATAGTAGCATTTCCTCCAGCGTCCATGCCCGGATGTTAAGGGGAAAGTCTCTGAAATCCCGAGAAAGCCGTGGTTCGTTTTTATGTAAAATGACAATGCCTCCCGCTGAGAAAGGCATCATGTGCTGGATTGTGTTACCCTCAATGCTGTCGCCCTCTCATAAATGTCGCACATCCGCTTCAACTGGACAGTCGTTTCTTCGTCGCTGTCCTGTATGATGCACACCGCATCCACCCACAGATAGCGGATACCCAGCTCTCGCATCACCCTCACAGCGTCGCGTATCGTCTTCCCGAACTTACTGATCGGAACTCCTTGTAAGAAGCGCCCGAAGGATTCCCATGTGAGAGTCATCTTCTGGGGTCCACCCCAGCAGTAACTCAAACAATCATATTCCCCGTCCTCATTTGTCCCGTCTGGAGGACAGTAGAGACGGATAATATCCGAATCGTCCTGCAGAACACGGAGAACACGAGAGGGAAGAAGCGACTTGGAACGAAGACGTCGCTCGTCGTGTTCTTGCTGGCACGTCTGAAACCAACGTCGGGCGGCCTCAAAGGAGGCGAACGAACCTGGGACTTTGCAAGGCCTCCGGGGAAAGAACTCAGCTGCGGGGCTCCCTAAGCACGACGATGAGCTCGCGATAGGTACTCCCTGAGGTGGTTGTTGTCGTATACATACCTTCCAATGCCACTGGAACGAATGTGGACTTCACCTGATCTACAACAGTAAGGTCGTCCCGCCATTCAATAGTGGAACTGTTGCGAGCTTCAAAAGAGAGGGTATAATATACGGGGTCTGCGATATGGAAGCCGTATTCCGGATCGAGCGCCCAAACCCGAATATGGTTGTCCGGAGCTGGCTCAGCTTGACCAAACCCGACAAAATCGTTGCTGATGTCCCAGCAAAGGGCACATTCATCCCTATGCTCCGGGACATATGGCATGCAAACGCGTGAATGGAAGAAGCCGGTTTTGGAGCGGGCTTCCGTTAGCCCCTCGGGGTGAAAAGCTTCAGGCATCGCTCACAATATGATGTTGGGCGGGATGTGCTGCTGAAGGCGTCACGTCGTTGTCCACCATAGATACCGTGAAAGGCAAACAAATGAATGCCTGTTGATGACCTGTTAGTGAGCCGTGACAAACCGTGATGACTTCCTGTCGTGCTTGCTTGGTGTTATTACTCTGGCGTGGGTTAATGTGGGCGAAGAGGGGCTCGACGCACAAGAGGGGTTGGTTAGGCGGGCGTTGCTGGAAGCCATGCATAATACCTACCTATAGCATCTACTGTGACTACTTCCGGTAGAGGTTGCAATGAGGCGCCTCACTTCAATGTTACCGATGGAGGTTCCTCCTAGCTTTGAGCACACCGGATGTCTTACCGAGGACGGTTGACAGGGTGTTGGTTCATATATGCTGTTAATTAGTCGTTAAGTGCACAGCCTGCGGCGCAGCACTCTCGGATTGTGCCCGACTGGAGAGGATGCCAGATGTTTCCGCAGCTCTCGCCCCTGGATTTTGTGACCGCCGTGCATGAAGTGCTGAGATCGTCCTCACCTCTTGGCAGTTGGTTGTGGTTCAAATACAGCATAGTTCTGGATTCCCAACAACATATGTCGTGTTGATGGTGTGGGTTGCAGCAGCCGTCCTCAATATCAGTGTTCATAGAAAAGTCCCATTGTGTTTATATGTTTTGCTACCCTTATTTTATGTGCTTGTCTCACTCAACTCCAGATTTCTTCTTCCACTCTAATTAAGTGCCTCCAATCGCCTCTCATCCAGCTCCAACGGGACGTCCAAGATGGCATTCTATGAGAGTTGCCTTGCTGACATTGAACTGCTTAATATCCCCTCGGAGCCCCTCTCTGAGGAAGAAATTAACATTCTCAATGCCCTCGCTCGCGGGATGCAGCCTGATGAGGCTGCCGCTGCGACAGAAGCTGCACAATTGCTCAACAACCTTTCCCCTTCATGGGAACTCGATCGCGGAAAGAAAGCCAAAGATTACTGGTGGGAGGTGTTTGGGCTCATCTGGAACATCGCCAGGAGCTATAATGTACCAACTTGGGTCCAAGAGCGCCTTATCGCCATCATCCTCGAGCTGCATAAGATCCTAGGGGAAAGAGAGCTGGTATACACAGCTGACGTGAGTTCTCTGCACTTTACTGAAATGAAGAAATAACCTTTGAATGACTGACACGCAAAATCAGCAAGGATATGAGGTGCAAGAGCACATCTGGAATGATATCCTGCTTATAGAGTGCCTGGCTGAACATATACGCCTAGGTCTCAACGACGGTACGCCTCTTAAGTTTGCTTCGTGAGTGAAATATGAGGTTCTCTGGCTGACTGGCAATTCAAGATCCAACAACCGAATACCAGGACATTGTATTCAACCCCTCAAACGCCCAGAGGTATCAGAATATCAGCTGGTTCGCAGCACGCCTGCAAGCGGTCGACGTTCTGCTGAACGACGATAGATGCATCTTGGCCTTGACAGATGCCCTGGAAACGGACCTTTCGACTCTCGCCCCCGCTGCCGCAGAGTGCAGGATTCTCGTCGCCTGCGGATGGCTTGTCAACTGTTCCAGGGATCTTTTGGAGTGGTCCCAGGCATATGACTTTCCCGACCCACCGCCGTCAAGGCTTGAACCACGCTGGGACGACAACGACGAATACCCTCGACTAGTGCCTGACCCGACGGTTGGCCCGCTGTACCCCGGTCCGCCCGCCCTGTGCCCAGATCGCTGGGACTTCTGGCTCGCGCGACTCGATGACATCGCCTCGGAAGCGTCGGGTTTCGGGGATCCTGTCCGCCACGCTGCGCTGGAGGCTGCAAAAGCTATGCGAGCAGCTGAAGAAGAAGCCGGCATAAGGAAGGGCAACAATGTTGCAAGCCGAGAGACCAACGAAGATACGGTCAACGGCGGAAGGCTCGAGAACGCCTAGCAGTGCTCGACTTCATGGTCGAGGGCTGATATATCTCTGGTCACCCCCTGAAAGTTGGCACTGGGAGACAGCGACAACCCCAATACCTACCTACGGACTTCGGACGCGATCCCCCATGAACACCGTCCCGAGTCCTGTACAGTCAGCCCAATGCTTCTTAATCGGTTCTAGAACGAGACTGCGTTCGGATCGCAAGGCATACCCGTCCTTCTAGGCAGTATTACTAAGTAGTACCTACGTACACATCTTAATGAGACCTTATCTTAATACACCACTTGGTGGTGGAATCTGTACGTTCGGTTCCACAGAGAGAAGCACTAGTGCCTCTCTTCATGGGTTATTGTAAGCACAATTATGGGGACTCCTTTATTTGTATGCATCTGTCACAGACTCAATCCTTTCTTCCTGTTTGCAGCCCTTTCCGAGTTCTCAGACAACTTTCTTGAAGAATGCTTTCCAGAACTGGGGAAGTGTTAAGAGGCTCGAGCTCCTCGAATCTGACAATGCCCTGTGAAATCCAAACGTCTGTCTCCACTAGTTTTGTGATATTGTCTGCCCGCGTGGCAAACGAAGACAGTCCGGTCCAATCGATTCTCGCCCCTCGAATAGCAAAGGCATCAGAAAAAGGGACCAATTGAAATCCCAACGACACACGCGCACAGGACGCAGTCAGACAGGACACCATAGGTGCCAATTGACTCGATGTGGTTCCCGGTTTCGGAATCTCTTTGGCCCAAACAAGAGAAATCTGCAATAAGCTCTTCCAATGTGTTCAATTGCGTCAAAGTTTCCCCGGCCTTGCATTCCTCAAGCCATCTCAAAGCTTCAAGAGTCTCGGGATGATTCGGGCCAAACTCTTGCTCCCAAAACTGGACTACTTCTTTCATCGCGCTGAGGGCTTCTTCATGCCGACCTAGAGCTCCAAGCAGAATGGCCTGCTGAACTATGCGGGCATGCTTGAAAACTTGCAAACTATCTCCAAACCCTGTTATCACTTGCCTGTCCTCCTGTACGGCGTCTTGGACGTGGCCCATCATGAGATGTATCACTGCGAGGTAGTGGTGTAACAGGGTGCTGTAAACGTCGAATGACCAGTATTCGCTCATATCCTCCTGAATTTCAAGGACCCCCCGAGCCAGGGACTCGGCGTCAGTCACACGGTCGCACAGGATATAGCATTCAACCAGCCGCAACACGTTCCCGAGCAGTTCATCCTTGGACCTACAGGGGGCCAATGACAACCTCAGCTTCAGAATCACGTCGTACAGGCATGCGGCCTCCTCATATTGGCCTTGCATCATGCTAGTCGAAGCGATGGTATCAAGGATGCGAAGGTTTGATGAGCTCAAGTCACCTCCGCGCTCATTTAACAACCGAAGACCGTCTTGCGACATCCAGAAAAATTGTTGGGCTCTGTCGACTTGGCCCTGACGCAAATACAAGCTGCTCAGCCGGGCCATAATTTCGAAGGCAGCCGGATGGTCGCTCTTTTGTCTGGACTTCATATGCTCCAAGGCCAAAACCAACTGCTTTTCAGCCTCTTCCAACCGGCCCTGGGTCGAGTACAGCTCTGCAAGGTTTTCGCGCAACTCTTGAACCATATCCAGAGCTTTCTCATCTGTGACACCAGACACCTCAAGCAGGGATACAGCCCGGTGAAATAACCTCTCGGCATCTCTTTTTTTGCCTACAACGATCATCATGCTCGACGCAGCAGAAAGCAAGGGCATCATGTCTAGGCAAGCTGTCGTCCCGCTTGGTTGCATCTCAGAAGCCGCTTGGACATGCGGAAACAGAGACCGGCATGTTTTGAAGGTCTGGATGTCTAGGTTCCTGGGTTTGATTGGAAACGATGAGCTTAGTCGTTTGATAAACTCAGTCTGGAAAGCATCGTGTTTCCCAGACACCCCGAGCCACCGGCGAGTTGACAACTGCACAAGTGAGTGCATCTTAAATAAGTCGTCGGAGCCATGCGGCGTAACAAGACAGTAGTCTTGGAGCATCAAGATATCGCCGTCGAATTCCTTGGGGTCGTAGACAGATGACTGAGGGTCAACGTCCGAGTGCTTCAAGACCCACTCCGGAATTCCCTGTGGAGCGAAGCTGCTCATGAGCGACAACAAGTCGGCCGCAGAGGCGCGTTGGGCACGAATATGTCTGAATGACTTTTGCCATGTGATGAACACAGCGTTCGATGCGGCTCCATCGCGTCGAGAGTCGCGCTCATTGCGCTCCAGAAACTTATGCGCAGCCCTGCGAAACTCTTTCAAGTAGTCTTTAATAGAGCACCTGCCTTTTCGTGATTTGATGTAGGCAGCAGCTTGGCTGATGGCCAGCGGAACGTAGTCGAGAGCCCGTACAAGATCGGCCGCCGCGGCAGGGTCACGATGTAACTCCCTCTCGAAACCGCGGCTCAACTTGTTTCTGAGCAGTTCAAGCGCTTCTCGCTCAGTCATTTGATCCACACGAATAATGTTCTCGTCGTCGTGGTCGACCAGTCCGCGGGCCACGCCCTCGTCGCGCGTGGTGATGAGAATGGATCCGTTGTGGCTTTGAGGCAGGTAATTGATCAAGGGACCGCTCTCTGCCCTCCCGCCTTCAGAGGGACCGCTCTCCGCGTTGTCACTTCCAGACACTTCGCCGTTCTCCGGTGAGCCATAAAAGAATTTGTAGTCATCAACGATGTCCAGGATCATGACCCATTGCCCATTGTGCGGATTGGACAGCCAGGTATGGACGAGACGCGCAATATTCGCTCCGGACTCCTGCCTTCCTGGCAAATCTACGGCGTCGGCAATGGCTCTGAAGCCATCTAGAACACCGGAGCGCTCGGCAGCGTAAATCCAGAAGACCCATTTAGGATGATCAGGGTCCGCGGTGGCGACGCGATGGGCATACTCGATGGCGAGCTGCGACTTTCCAGCGCCGCCCAACCCCACGAGGGCCACGCGGCAGTGGGTATTCGGACGATTCAGTCGACTGGCGATTTGGTCAAGGATGTCGCCTCGGTTGACAAAATGGGGGTCGCGGGAAAAGCGGATGAGAGCGAATGGCTTCGGAGGTGGTTCTGGGGTTGAGAATGCATGGTCAGCTCAAGCCCTACCAACCCAGGCGCCTTGGGCACCAATCCCATGTCATTACTCACTCTGTTGGCTCTGGTGAAACTCGACATTTCCGTGAAGTGTCCCCACTTAGACCCCATGGTTCATGGCCCCGAAATAGTTGTGGGTTTGCGCTTGTCTGTCGTTTCCGGCCGGACCGGCGCCGGTTCCGAAAAGTGGGTCTGAAACCGGCACAGATCCGGAGGCCGATCCGGAGGCCGGTGGAGAATCCATTTCTATTCCGTCCAGTTGATCTTTTCTTCAGTTTTCTCAGAACTCCAAAATCAACAATGCTACGAACAAGTATGGAGGAGAAAGGTGCGGAGAGGGACTGCGGCAACTGCGGCTCAACTCACAGAGCCTTGTTGGATGCCTAGCACTACCCCGCCTGACGAAAGGGGCTGAGCATCTGCAAGCCGGCCTTACAGCAGCCAGGTTGCACAAGCCTAACAGCCTGAATCAGCCCATAGAGAAATTCCGCCCTATAATATGGGTTTGGTTTGACGTCTGAAGAGTATTCATATTCCTTCAGTCTGCCCTTGGGCGCTCCGGTCCACCTGCTATATTTACAGGAGAACCGTACCGCTCGGACGGGAAGAACAAACTGTGCCTACACCATCTCTTGCTAGCTCAGTGCCTATATGCTGCACCCTCCATGTCGGACCCTTTGAGCTTCACCGCCAGCGTGGTGGGCATCGCTGCCCCGACGATCCGTTGCATCGGCGTTTTGTTGCGGGAGATCAACAACATCGCCGACGCACCGGAGACTCTTCTAACGCTTAAGTCTCGCCTCCAGGCGTTGCAACAGGCGCTTCGGTCCTTGGAAGCAATTCCAAGGGAACAATGGGAATCGTTAGGCCAACCTATCGTTGACCAGTCCCGTAGTGCCATCGCGGCTTGCGACAAAACATGCAAGGAATTACAAGATCTCCTGGACCGCACCACGCGACACAGCATCCACAGCGAGAGTGGAAAGCTAGCACTCCGAGACCGCCTCATGATTGGGTTTGTGAAGCACGGACGAGTGAAATCTGCGATGGAGGAGCTACAGCATAGTCTCTCCAATATCACCGCCGTCGTCGCCACTGCGACCTTGTATGAACCCATTCCATATGATCATGATATTGGTTATCGTGCGAGGTTGACCGTTCCATAGGCACAGCTCTCTCCAGAAACAATGTACCCTTGGTGACTCGACCCCCGAGCCCTTAGAACCTCAGGGAGTGGCGAATCGGCCAGAGGACATCTCGACTGTGTCGTACCATGCGTCTGTCGTCGACAATTACTTCGGATCCAAGAACGAAGGTGCTCAAATAGGAGAGTTCCGGGGTGTCTTGAGCCCCGGTGGAATCACAAGTCGTGAAGAGTCAACCGAGACACCAACACAGCAATCTCCTGGCCCAACGCCTGTTCAACTCATCAGGAACCATTTCGGACAGGAAAACGATGGCATACAGCTCGGAAAGCACGAGGGCGAAATTGAACACCTCATCGTCATTGACTCTGTTGAATCGATTGATGTCAACACTCCCGAGGCAACAGACAATGAGACTCCCAAAGGAGGCTTCATATTCACAATAAATGCGCCCTCGGCGGACGAGATCCCACGGTCCGGCGTGTCTCACACCCTCAACTTCTTTGGACAGAACAACCGGGGGCTCCAGATTGGAAACAGCTATGGCAAGCTGATTATCGGCAAACGCTAGGGTCAGAGGCCTTTATCTGGCTGCCATGTCAGAAACCAGATCAGGCCACCGTGTGCGCTTGGATGAGGCAGGGTGCTGGGAGTGGTGATTTTACACCCATGACAGGCAGAAATATTCGTGTGAACTTGAAGTGAGCATGGAATAAACTTATTTTTTCTATCAGAAAGGGGCCTCCAACATGAGGAGGGCTGCAATGTCAAAGGGCATCCGTCAGAAGGGTTCACGAGGGTTTTAACCACGTTTAACAGTAGGCCAACAAGTTTGGTACTGTAGTCCCTCAACAAGCTCATGATGATCTCGATCTTTCTGGAGCACAACAGCCGAGAGACGATGCTGATGACATGGACCATCAAACATCGGAATCGGCATCAGGCAAAATGCCATGCTCGAGAATCCGTGACACGAGACGAAGAAGGTGCCCGAGAATCCCGTCTCATCCCAAAATCCGCATCTTCCTGGGACTTGGGACGTCATCTCAACCCATGTCCGGGCCGTGAGCTCTGCAACTCGCATGTCCGCAGAACCCAATGCTGCAGTGCTCCTGTTTGTTCCGTCCCGCCGGCATCGAGCCTGATCCGGAAGGAAGTGCTTGGGTAGAAAATTGGCGTCCAGGTTTGCTGTCGCAGACGTTGCGACGCTGGACGTGTGCTGCAGCTCGGCGCCCAAGGACTTCCGCGGGAGTTGAAACAAGTCTGAGACGAGCATCATGGGCGCCAGTGTCGCAGAATCCCTTGTCGGAGCGTGGCAAGCGAGCAACGTGCGCCTGGGGCCGGGGTAGGCGGCCAATCAGATGGTTTGCCTTGCACGCAGCCTGGCCCCAGACCCGCTTGCCGAGGGCGGGTCCACCAACGGGGGTGGGAGTGGGGGTGGGGCACGCCGTTAAAAGAGGCAAGAACGAGATCTCTCGGCAGGGGGAACACAGGGCGTCATTCCCGAACTTTTGGCAACGCGGGAAACCGCAAAGGTTAAAACACGGATTGCCGCTCGGGGACGGGATTCAATTGGTCCGCGACTTGAGCCTCAACAAGGGGACAGCTAGAAACAGCAGGGACGAACACGGTGAAAGGCCTCGATTCCTGCGGCCTGGAGGCTACATCTCCCATATCACAGGGTCAAAATCAAGGTCGCAGCCAAGAAGACCAAGATGTTTCGTTTCATCGGCTCTGTCTTCGAGAGCATCCGTGCAACCCTTCCTCCCCTAGCTCCAGGTCTCCTGGTCCCTAGCTAGCTCTCATCACCTCTCCACGGCGGCACACGTAGGCGCGAGACTCGAGACACGAGTGCACATTTCGTCATCGGCCTTGTAGCTGGCCGCTCTGCTCGTCCTGTCATATCCATCCACCGGCCCAAGATAGGAATTCGGCCCAAGCGAGGACCACCCCCGGGCTGATGAAGGGGACCAGCACGGCATTGTTCTAGCCTCGACCCCCTGGACTGTGATGATGTTTGGACTACCAAGTGAGATGGGGATGACGGGGGTTGCCCGGATGGGAGGTAGCATGCGGATCCCGGAACTGCCAGCAGCCGCCGTCACCAAGACACAGGAAACGATCTTGGCCGGAGCTTAATCTCTGCCAGGCCCTTGAATCTTTCACCCCCTGGAAGCCTGGGCCCTCCCTTCTTATTCCCAGTGTTTTGTTCTTCTACTCCTTCATCCCAACTCGCCTCGCTCCGTTGTTTGCCTCCCTCTCTTTTCTCTCTCCACCCTTCCCTTCCCTTTCAAAAGCGCTGGTCTGCTTTCGCTCTCTCTCAGCAGCTCAGTCTGTCTTTCTATCTTGTCTCTCTTTTACAGAAGTCCATAGTTGACTTCCTTCCCCAGCCGTTTTATCTACGTAATATTTTTGTAATATCTACGGGACCCTCAGGCAGGCGGCCCTATACTCCGGCTTCTTTTCGACCAGCAAAACTCACTTCGCCTCGGGAGGTTACGAAGGGAGAGAACAGAAAAGACAAAAAGGGATTCAACCAAGAGACAACAAGGGGACATACACATACGACAATATGCCTTCCCTCAGGAGCACTCTCGGCGCCGTCGTGGCCGGCCTTGCCGCCGTGACCTCAGCCCTTCCCGCCGTTCCCAAGCTCACTCAGAGCCAAATGAGGATGTACGAGCACGCGAAGCGCCAGAACGCCGCGGCTGCTGCTCTCGGTCTGACCGACATCGACATTCTTCAATTGTACGCCGCTTCTCCCTGATCTCACTTCTCAGCAGCACAAACACATGCTAACCTTCATCCAGCGCCCTCACTCTTGAGTGGCTCGAGGCTACCTTCTACCAGCAAGGCTTCGCCCAATTCCCTGCCACTGACTTCCAGGCTCTCGGCCTCGACCAGCGGCAGATCGATGACCTCATCAACATTGGCAAGACGGAGGAGGAGCACGTCGTCCTCCTCCAGAGCGCCATCGCCCAGGCCGGCGTCCAGCCCGTCCAGCAGTGCCAGTACAATTTCGGCTTCACCGACGCCGCCGGCATGGTCGCGACGGCCGCCGTGCTCGAGCAGGTCGGCGTGTCCGCCTACCTCGCCGCCGCCGCTCTCATCTCTGACGGCTCCATCCTCACCACCGCAGGCTCCATCATGACCGTCGAGGCGCGCCACCAGACCTTTGTCCGCACCGCCTCCAAGGCCGTCGCCGTCCCCACCGCCTTCGACCCCCCGCTCAGCCCCAAGCAGATCTTCTCCCTCGCGGCCCCCTTCATCACCAGCTGCCCCGAGGGCTCCAACCTCATCCTCACCGCCTTCCCCACCCTGAGCCTCGCCGGCGGCGCCCCCGCCGTTGCCGCTGCCGGCGCCACCATCCAGCCCCAGAGCGAGGCCCAGGCCGGCGCCACCCACTGCGCCTTCACCGCCGGCGGCGTCGTTCCCGGCGGCACCACCTTCACTCCCTTCGACCAGGCCACCGGCTGCGTCATCCCCCAGGGTCTGTCGGGCATCGTCTACGTCAACCTGGCGAGCGCGGGCCCGCTTGACGGCAAGCTTACTGATGACATCATCGTTGCCGGCCCCATGGTTATGCAGGTGTCGTAAAGGAGATGGGATGAGAAAGGAAAAGGAAAGTTTGGGGTTAGCGGTGGTTTCTTTCGTTGTCGGCTTTTCTTTGTTCTCTTCTGCTTGACGATGTAGTCAACCTTATTTCTCCTCGAGACTTTTTTTCTATTCTCTCAGATACCAATATCAAACTTTTTTTTGGGAAGGATATGGAAACTGGCTTGGGTGGAGTGTGGAGGGTGTGTGGTAGATGTGTTGTGTGATGTGTTAGTCCTCAACCGCCCAAATCAGATCTGTTTCTTCCTTACGAGGTTATGAGTCTTGGTCCTGTACTTGTCGTGGTTGGGTATTTGCTTGGGTCTTCGTGTTTGTTCTAGCCAGCCTTGTGTTCATAGAGGACTGAAGGTTGGGTAAACGGGTGGTTAGGGACCCAGATATACCCGGTGGGGCAGAGAGGAATGCCTGGCACGGCGTTGGTGTATGTGTATTCTGTACCTTATGAATGGATGACAAATGTTGTGGCAACGTTTTGATCTCTTCGTTCCGTGCGCTGGCTTGCTGTTGCTGGATCTCAGTCAATGTATTGTTCTGATGGATTTGGCGATGTCGTTTTGAGGGTGCGCAGGGATGAGAGACGACCTGTGATGCCTCAAGACGTGGATGACAAGGGATGAGAGGACGGCTAGACACCATCGTTTGCCTTCAAAAGACTGAACCAAACCATATATCTGATGGACGATATCTCTGTTGGGATACACACCCTTCTCCCTGTATCAAGAGTTTCCACATCATCCACACCTCACCGTCAACCTGAAGCGCCTCATATTTCTCTTCAATGCTAAACCAGAAACAAGGATCAAGTACATACATTATAACCTGAGATAACAGACTCCCGAGTCTCCACATCTCTGGCCGGTAGGTCGCGGTCGTCGATCTGAGGCTCGGCCGGTTACACAAGCCCGTCTTGTGCGCTGCGACCCCCGATCCCGGCCTGGCAGAAAAAGGCCCGCAACCGTCGAGCCCCTTGAGACCCACTACGTTTATCTCCGACCTCCGGCCCGACCTGGCCCCTCTCGGCCGGACGGTCGATGGCCCTAACGTGTTGGTCAACCGGAAATAGGTCGCCGAGTCGGTCCTTGCATGGTGTGCAAAAAGGCCGAGGCCGGTGGATTGGCTCACCGGACCGAAAACGAGGACTGCTCGGGAAGACAGGCAGCCTTCCTCCACTCCCTATCCAATCTCACTCCTACGTCTGTCTGCCTGTATCATTATGTGACGTCAAAGTCGCCGGTGTCGGGTCAGATACCTGGAAGACTTCGTGTCCGCGTCTATCGGCCCTAGAGGTTCGCTTCCTCTCCTGCCCTCCTGACTGCTAACCGCAGAGTTTCCAGACAAATAAATGGCCAAAGCCATACATGATAGGAAAAACTAGGGATTGCTTCTTGTTGTTTGTTCATGGATACTGTTCTCCGACATTTTACCTACCAGCATATTCCCAGTCCCAACAGCCGAATCTTCCGGCCCAAACGGGCTCCACAGGGGACATTGCCACGACCCGTCGGCCGGCTGGATCTCACACACCGTTATCTTTTCACAGATCTGTAAGGGGAATTTGTCAAGTCGTTTCTAGGATGTTTTGTTTGACTCCAAAGACCGCGGATGGATGTCTTCTGTGCTTGCTATAGAGGGTTGGTTGGTAATTTGGCGCCTCGTCATCTGGCCCAGGAAGTTCAGACGTAGTATGATTAGATCAGAGAAGGCGGTTCGTAGACGTCTTGTCTAAGTAGACGGCGCTTTGCTTAACAGTCCAAAGTCCCGTCTTGTTAACTGCCCGATGTTCACTCGAAAGACATACAGCTGTCGAACGTGGCAATGTCAAAAACTGTCCCTTGAACATGAATCTTCATCGATAGCTGCAACAAGCCCAATCCCTGCTATACATCCCTTCAGGTGAAAGCCGGAGATAAACCAACCTTTGATGGAGACGTCGGAGGAAAACGATTATTCAAACCAGACAGCCGGAGCCTCCAGGACACACGTCACTGGTGCCCACTAGGAGGCTGACATCGTCGAATCCGGCTAGAACCGGCATTCATCTGCAACCAAGACTATGGTTCTGTCGTTCTCTCCCCTGTACCTGGACCTGTGTTCCACACTTTTGACACACAGCACAGCGAACGGTGTTATCGGCTGTTTGTTTGGTCATTTGCCTTTCGTAAGCATCCTCGACCTCTTCTAGGTACAGTTCCATCCACACATGACTTGTGTAACAGCTGAGTCCCTACATCCACAACAAGGTGGACTCGGGGTTGCGATGCCGGCCGGGTTTCGATCCCCCAAGCGACTCGAGAACGGTAGCCTTATGCCGAAGCCTCCAACCAATGATTCCGTGAATCTTGTTCCTGCTAACGAGAGGGGTACAGAAGATCCCGGGGGTCAAGATAAAGTTTGGCGCTATCTCTCGGCGTTCCGGTTGGCTCCTGCGATGACGGGATGGGCGGATGAGCAGACAGTGGACCTTGAAACTTATTAGAGATAGGGAACTTTAAGAAGACACTTCGAATCCACACCGTTTTGTTATGTCCCAACAAGGCTCAAGCTATGTCGGCATCTCCGGGGAGAAGTCGGGGTGCTCATTGACACCCTTCATGTCCATTTATCCCTCTCGGCATCAAAGACGGTTGAAGCACTACTTGTCCTAGAAGCCATACCCTGATAAGAAGTCCCAGAATCTTTCCTGACATCAGGTACGCCAAGCATGTCGGTGAACTGGCAACTTGGTCATGTGTCCTTGATCGAAAGTTAGCAGTACGTAGTAGACATCAGGACAAACCCTTGTTGTGGCTTTGAACAGCCACTATGTTTACCGCCATCGTATATCCTGACCTGACCATGTATGTACAAGTAGCGTTGCTTCGAAGTATACACCTGGTCCAAGTTCAATGGCATATCGGGCATGACACACAGTTTATACCGTACGCACACTATCACAAGTGGTCAAGACGGTTTGTCAGCCGGGCAGTTAGCCGTGAGTTCATGAGCCTCCAATCATATACTGATCCACTTGACCCGGGCCACAACCAAGGACAGTGAAGACAGGAAGTGATACTAGCGACGCCACACCGCCTTCTCCAACAACACCTGTAAGTAAACCCCAACCCATCCAACAACCAATACCATCCACAGGGCAGCGGTACCTGACGTTAGGCAGGTTATGACGTGCTTCGCCAAGCCAGGGATAAACCACCTACCCGGCCCAGCAAGCACCCACCAACCCAAACCTCTACTTACCTAGCCCAAGGAGGGACACGACACAGCGTGGACGATGTATGTAAGTGCGGAACGAGCCGGGGATGGCTTATCTCGGCGTGGCGGTGGCGGGTACCTAGGCACTTAAGTAGGGCATCCCGCCGGCGTGGATAGCCGCCGCCGCCGCTCATATCAGACAGTGGCATCCGCGTGGCATCTCGCCTACCTGTGCCATGGCATGTGAAGGGATTGGAACGGAAGGGAACAGGAGGGTGTGACTCGGATCGGATCGGATCGTGTAGCCGGTGTCGTGGTACCACAGATATAAGAAGGGGTTGTGATGGCATGGCGCCGAAGGGATGGTTGGATGCATGGCGGTGTGGTGGACAGTGGCATGTGATGTGGAGGAGAGGATCTGCGTGTAAGTCAGGCCAGTTCCGGTCTCTCGGTCAGTGGTACTAACACAAGAGAAGCAAACGTTGCTCATTCCATCCGCCGTCCTCCCAGGCTTGCCGTTGATGTATACTGTCATTGTCTTCAGTAATTCCAACTTCTTTTATACGACCATCCCTAACCCACCCCTGAGGTCATCAATCATGACATCATCGTCAACCTCACCGTCACCGTCGTCGTCACCCATCCCCCAACATCCATCATCTCCACTCCCCTCGCCCCAACCTACACTACCCTCACCACCATCACCACCAAACCTTCTAATAAAAAAACACACAAGATGCCCTTCCCAAACCGGCAAAATCCCGACGTTACATCCAACCCCACGCTCCAAGCATGGGACCCATGTCTTGCGGGGCAACAGCCACGCGCGCTAAACCCACCGCCCGCCTCTCGGCGCTCGTCACCAACCATCCAGCGTGAGATCTTTCCCTTTTCCTCCCCCGCCCCTTGTGCGACCAAACAAGCGACCAGGCCCAACTTGGAACCAAACACCAGCGCGCGCGGGCAGTCGAAGACTACAATCACATGCTCCAACATTCGACTGTCGGTTTCCCCTTACCAAGCCACCTTAGATATAAGATCTTCTAGAACCGTTTATCACCAATCTGAACCTACGGGGGGGTCGGATCTAAATTCACGCAAAAGCATCCCACCGTCGTCAGACTCACCATCGACTTTTCATCAAACTGCGACGACCATGAAGCAAAAGGACACATGAAACCATGCCATCAGATTCATTCATCCACAGACAGGGCGGCCGAGAGACACAACCTCCCCCCCAAGTCGAAACGAACCGTCAACCAGCTTTCCTTGTATGTAATGGATTTGTAGTTGACATTAGCTACACCAGCCAAGCGCTACTGGTCCCAGATAAGGCGGGATCAACGGAAAGGCGAGGCGGCGAAAAGGGAGAGCGGGCGGAGTTATTTGGGGATGGATGGATGGGAACATCCGTGAAATGAACGCCTCCTCCCATGTAACAGAGCAGCGTGCCATGCAGCTTTGGAACGAACACCGAACATACGCATCTCCGCCATCTACCCGGCCTTCCGCACGGCACCCCCGATGGAGGAGAGGAGGGGGCGACAATACTGTTTGAGAGAGACTTGACCAAATTCGGAAGAATCCGGAAGGGCAGAGCCTGCGAGCTAGCGAGGTCGGAGGTTGCGGGCGCGAAAACTAACCGGGTGGTCTTTGTCATGAATTGACAGGGCATGTCCCGTCTGCATCCATGCCGAGCGCGGAGCCCCACCACCATTGCTGCTGTCGCCTCGTCACTTCGTCACTGTGCAGGACACCACTGCATGCAAGAGCAAGCAAAGCTATGGGATCCTTCAATGACTCGACTCGCCGCCGATGCGCGGCGGCCAGCTAGCACGTATCCGTGAGAATTACCATCCTGGATTTATCCAGTGTTGTCTACATACTTGTCCAATTATTGATGATGTCGGATACTGTCAAGGCTGGAGCCGTGTCACGGCAGAGACGACCCCCACCACCCACCACCACCACCCTTGGGGCCTCTGGAGGTTGCGTTCCTGGGAACGAGCAAGGCAGTCCCGTCCCAACCCTGTCCGACCTCCACGACGTCCAACACCAATCAACAGCCCAGCATCCCAGCTGAATATCGATAAGATACGGTGTGGCGGGAGCGGCGACGCCGTCCACCACCACCACTGCGAAGCCGGATGCTGATCTGAGATGAGGGAAATAAAAAAAAACAGCTCACACAGAACCAGCTGGTGGTCAGTTCGTAGTGGCAGAGCAGCAGTGTGGACGAGGAGAAAGACCAAGGTGTCCGTCGGAGGGTGCTGCACGTAAACAAATTGGCAAATGGCAATTGGCCCGACATGCCATAGGAGCGTGGTGCCGATGCGGCCCCGGCGTGGGATGGCAACTGTAGTCGCATCTCGCAGCCGGCTGCACTGCGAAACAGAGAGCGAAAACCGGTGCCGGACTCGAAGGCAAGCCAACCTAACCCTCGCCAAGAAGTGGCCACTTCGTTCCCGCTCAACGAAGGGCCCGCCGCTGTTGGTGTGGGGAAAGCGGCCGGCGACTGCGGTCCCAAAGTTCGCCGCTTGTCCTTGCCCCGGCGGGACCCCAAGCCAGGTTGGCCGACTCGTGAAACGGAAGCAAAAGCTGCGTGGCCATTGAAGAGATAGCCCGCTCGTTCGGCCGATCTGTCGTTCGGAGCAAGGGGGGCGGGGGATTTGCGCGGCCTTCCTTGTCGTCTCGTCCCTCGAAGGTTGCTTGTCCACGTCGTCCAAACCCCCACTATCCCCGGTGCCGGATGTCTGTCATCTCGTGTATATAGACCTTCGTCCCTCTCCCCTTCCTCCTGTGCCATCCTCCTCTTTTCCTCCCATCCCACGGCGTAGCTCCAGCCGACACCATCAACCTCCAAACACCCATCCCATCTGGACCACTCGGCCAGCGAACCGAACTCAGACCAACCCACCACAACCCACACCACAACCGCCAGCATGTCGAACCTTCCGAGCGAGCCTGAGTTCGAGCAGGCCTACAAGGGTATGTCACGACGGCGAAACGTCATGGACGCGGCAGCGATGGCGACGACGGCAGAAGGCTGACAGAGCGACGACAGAGCTTGCCTATACTCTCGAGAACTCGACGCTCTTCGAGCAGCACCCCGAGTACCGCACGGCCCTCAAGGTGGTCTCGATCCCGGAGCGTGTCATCCAGTTCCGCGTCACCTGGGAGGATGATGCCGGCAACCTCCAGGTCAACCGCGGCTACCGCGTCCAGTTCAACTCGGCCCTTGGCCCGTACAAGGGTGGTCTCCGCCTGCACCCCTCGGTCAACCTCTCGATGTAAGATGAAACGAACAGAAAAGAAAGAGAAAACAAAGGATGAAAGCTAACAGACGAATAGTCTGAAGTTCCTCGGTTTCGAGCAGATCTTCAAGAACGCCCTCACTGGCCGTAAGTGACCCCGGGCACCCTGACTTCAGGGGCATCGTCTCCTGCTGGCAGCACTTGCTGACGAGCTTCTCTAGTGATGATGGGTGGTGGCAAGGGTGGTGCCGACTTCGACCCTAAGGGCAAGAGCGATGCCGAGATCCGTCGGTTCTGCGTTGCCTTCATGCGCGAGCTGTCGAGGCACATTGGTGCCGACACGGACGTTCCGGCCGGTGATATCGGTGTTGGTGGCCGCGAGATCGGCTACATGTTCGGCACATACCGCCGCGACCGCAACAGGTTCGAGGGTGTCCTCACGGGCAAGGGCACCCACTGGGGTGGCTCGCTCATCCGCCCCGAGGCCACCGGCTACGGCCTCGTGTACTATGTCACCCACATGCTTGAGATCGCAGGCGCTGGTAGCTGGGAGGGCAAGCGTGTCGCCATCTCTGGCTCGGGCAACGTCGCCCAGTATGCTGCGCTCAAGTGCATCGAGCTCGGCGCCACCGTCGTCTCGCTCTCCGACTCCAAGGGTGCCCTCGTTGCTGTCGATGACGGCTTCGTGACCGTCGAGGACATCGAGGCCATCATGGACCTCAAGCTCAAGCGCAAGTCGCTCGCCGAGTACACGCCCAAGGGCAACCTCAAGTACATCGAGGGTGCTCGCCCGTGGGTGCACGTCGGCCACGTCGACGTTGCCCTGCCCTGCGCCACTCAGAACGAGGTCAGCAAGGAGGAGGCCGAGGTCCTCGTCGCCAACGGCTGCCGCTTCATCGCCGAGGGTTCCAACATGGGCTGCACTCTCGAGGCCATCGAGGTGTTCGAGAACGAACGCCGCACCAAGAAGGGCGACGCCATCTGGTACGCTCCGGGCAAGGCCGCCAACTGCGGTGGTGTCGCCGTGTCGGGTCTCGAGATGGCTCAGAACAGCCAGCGTCTCTCGTGGACCAAGGAGGAGGTCGACCAGAAGCTGAAGGACATCATGAAGAACGCCTTCTACAACGGCCTCGAGACCGCCAAGAAGTACGTGCCCATGGAGGAGGGCGAGCTCCCCAGCTTGGTGGCTGGCTCCAACATTGCTGGCTTCGTCAAGGTCGCCCAGGCCATGTACGAGCACGGTGACTGGTGGTGAAGGATGGACGGAGGGCAGTGAATCGGTTTCTCAATGGGTCGGATCTCGGGTTTCTTTTTCTTAAGGGCGTTTCTGGCGTTGAGGGATGGGGCATTCGCGGTCGTCAGCATGGAGTTGGTTCGAAACGGTTTCAACGACATGAGATTCCCTGGAAGACATTTTTAGAGGGAGGAACCCGAGAAGGCGGGATACGGAATAGTTTTATTCTGTTCTATTCTTCATCTTGGACTTTCCTGAATATTAAACTTATTCTGACTTGAACTGATAAGAGATCTTTCCCTCACTGTTCCTGCGCTTGTCACTGCATTCCCACGCGGCTTGATAACCAGGTGACCTGCGATTGCCCAATCAGGCGGGATCGAACCCACGCCAAGCTCCACTTCCGCAAGCGGTTCCTGCCGTTGCAGTCGCGAAACGCTCTTGTCATGGATGATAGGGATGATAAAGATGCGGTTACCTAAGCCCTGAGGGGATGTGCGATTTTCCCGTTTGTCACGGAACAGGTGGAGGGACTGGAGCGCTGCTGCTCTTCTGGAGGTGTAACCCGGAAGAAATCGCATTTTCATCGCACTTTCTCAAAAGCACAAACATATTTTGCATCATCACCAAAATATATTTTTGGTGTTGTGGCAAATTTCTTCTTGGGTTATCATCAAGCCCTTCCCCAGATTTGTGATTGCTTTTTGTTGTCTTGGCATCACCATGGGACAGATGGCCTGACGCCAGTCAACTCAGGTCGTCAGTTCTCACTGTCAGACTGACACAACATCCATTCCCCCATTTTCACTTCCCGCTCTCTGGTTTTCGTCTCCTCTTTCCCCTGACTTGTGTGACGTACGAACTCACATTAAAGAATTGGCCGAAGTTACGCAGACCCGAGAAGGTTGTGGCCGTGTAACCCGAGTCTCAGCTCAGCCTGGCGATGTCATCGCAACCCTCGCCTTCAGATGGTGTTACCCACACCGAACCAGAAACTTGGAGTTCCTGACGGGCTGAGTGCCCGTGTCCGGAGGACGGCACATCATCACCAGCAAGACGACCAGCTGAACGCTTCCAATCCACTCCAACAGCTCTCACCTGCAAGACGATTCTGATTCTGAAACCAACAGTCAATACTTCAGACCAAAAGTGAAAATAGAAGCAGGGCCAACACGTGTGATAGTCAACGCCACACAGCACTGGTGCGCCCCAGGCGTGCAGATCGGGCGGCTCTAGGCCGGGCGACGCGGGACCATGACCGAAACCCCCGGCCAGCCCAGGGTCGCTGGGAGCCCGGTAGCTGAGAAGATGGAGGTTTGGGGGTGCCGCTGACAACAGCATGTCCAGAACCAACGTTTGCACTCGATTCACCACGTCTTCTTCTTACTCTACATGATGGTGTGGCGACTGATGCTGTGTCATGTTTTAATTTACCTAGATGCTTATGAGTCAACTTCCGAAGGCGTCCCGAGTATCCGTATGTAAGCGTCCCGAGTCGATATTTTCTCGAATCAGTGCGACGGTACGGGGGACCTCCTTGCTCACACTGGCCCCCCGACGTAACGGCGACGTGCGTTCCCGAGTCCAGCCCGCGCACGTCAATGGATTGCCCGACAACTCGGGTCGCTGCAAGGCTCCTAAGGCTTCCATCGAAGGTTGGAACCTTGTCACATTCGTTCACCACCCAATCATGAGCCCCGCCAGCAAAAGAACATGAAAAGGGAAAAAGCAGGCTAGGACCATCCTGGAAGCTAACCATCCTCTTCCTTCTCGGCGACCATCATCAACTAGACCCAAGTCGCATCCGTTGTGATACCGATGCAATGCTGATCCCTCTACACCGTACTACAGTATGTCTTGTCGATGGGGTCCCATGTGAAAAAGAGGTGGTGCAGCACTTTGCAAGACCACAGTATCGCTCTGCTGCCGCCAAGCTTCGGAGCCAAACGGCGGTTCCTGCAGAGCGCATGAGGCAGCAACATTTGAACCTCCCAATGAAGAGGCACGCGTGGGAGTTCATGATCCAAAAAAGGCACTGGTCTTGTTGGAACTGTGTGGCTGATGAGTTGCGTTCTGTGCCAGAGACTCGCTGATGATGGGCTCCAGCGCGCATCCTATCCACCTCTGTTTCACGAATGCCACCCTCTTGCAGCAGACATCCGGCTGCTGCGCAGAGTATTTGGGCCAATGGAACCCCTGCGTTTAGGAGATCGGCGACGTTTTTGTTCCCATGTGAGCTCAGCCACAAGGCAGCGCTCACTCGGAGCACCACCGTAACATATGCAGGCCAAGGGACTAGTGAACGGCTCACCTACCCACCGAGGCCGTTGCCTCGACGTTCAGGCTGGCAGGGCTGGCGGATACGTGGGGGAGATGGTCTGGATCTGGCCAGATTCACTGGAAGATTGCCCGGCGAGCGGCACCGTCCGTCCCCTGACTGACCATCCATGATGACGGAAGACGAACTAGTAGCCCTGAACGGCCAGGTTACGCCTCAGCCATGCGCAACAGCGTCCCCAGAGCATACCCCGAGTATGATCGGGCTGATATGAGATTTATGATGATGACGATATCCTCTTCTCGCCCCTGTCCTTCGTAGTCCTTTATTTTCCTCCGGGGACCCTGTGACTGTGTGTATACTTCCCCGAAAAGGTCTCCCTTCTATTGTGTATACTGGCCGACTTGTCTCGGCTTCATCCGCATCATCGACATTCCAACATACATACCACCCTCCCTTGATACCGTAGTAGCCCTTAATTCATGATGGATAAGTCGACAGGCACACTCCAGATCAACAATGGACAACCCTCTCCTCCCATGACCCCCGGCCTCCTCGGCGTCAACAACAGCAACCCCATGGGCATCATGTTCAACCAAGACGGCAGCAACACCGGAACCCCCCTCGGCAACGCGAGGTCCCTTTCCTCCTCGAGCCTCTCCTCTTCCGCCTCCAAATCTCAACCCTCCTCCGCCTACACCTCCACCGCCGCGACGTCCTACACAACCTCCCAACCACCACCACCCCGTACTAGCTCCTCCTCTCCCAACCCCCAACACGCAGCAACCAGCACCAGCTTCCGCTCGCGGGCCTCGCGCAACCGCCAGCGCGAGCAGACCTTCCCGCGGCTGAGCAAGCCGGTCGAGCTGCTGCGCACCTCGTACGACGTGGTGGTCATCGGGTCCGGGTATGGCGGCGGCGTGGCGGCCTCGCGCATGGCGCGCACGGGTCAGTCGGTGTGCGTGCTCGAGCGGGGGAGGGAGCGGTGGCCCGGCGAGTACCCGCACAAGAGCCGCGACGCGCTCAAGGAGGTGCATTGCTCGGGCGTGCTGACGGCGCCGGGACCGCATTTTCAGCAGGTCTTGGGGAAGACGGTGGAGGCGGGCGATCCGGGGGGCATGTTTCATTTGGTGTTGGGGAGGGGGCAGAGTGCGGTGGTCGGGAATGGTGAGTTGCTTGTTTGTTTCTTATTGAGTGGAAGAAGGGGCATGAGGTTGTGCTAACATGAGGTTTGTATAGGTCTTGGTGGGACGAGTCTCATCAATGCGAATGTGTTCATGGAGGCGGATAAAGAGACGCTGCAGATGAAGGCGTGGCCGCCCGAGATTAGGGAGAATCCCTCCGAGTTGGATAGGTGTAAGTCCATTCTTCCTGGGAGAGAAGATGAGGATGGATGGTACTGACGATGTTATGCAGACTACCAGAAGGTTGCTGATGTCCTGGATCCCCAGGAGTATCCGGCCTCGTGGCCGGAGCTGAAGAAGGCGAAGCTGCTGCAACTTCAAGCCGAACGGATAGGCATGGGAGACAAGTTCAAGAAAGTCAAGCAGACAACGCGTTTCGTCAACGGCCCCAACAGCGTCGGCGTGGACATGTCCCCGTCAACGCTCAGTGGCCAAGATGTGACGGGCATCAACGACAACTCCAAGAACACTACGCTGGTCACGTATATCGCCGACGCCTGGAACTGGGGTGCCGAGATCTTTTGCGAGTGCGAGGTCCGCTACATTGAGAAGGTCAAGAACGGCGAAGGGTACCGCGTCTACTTTGCCTGGTACGGCCGGAACCGCGGCTGCTTCAAGGCCAACGTCCACGGCGACCTGATGTGGGTGCACGCGAAGAAGGCCGTCTTCCTCGGCGCCGGCGCCATCGCGACGACGGAGATCCTGCTTCGCAGCAAGGCCATGGGCCTCCAGATGAGCGACATGGTCGGCCAGAACATGAGCGGGAACGGCGACATCCTGGCCTTTGGCTACAACACGGATGAGATCGCCAATGGCGTCGGTCGCGAGCATCCGGACCCTTACAACCCCGTTGGACCGTGCATCACGAGTGTCATTGACTGCAGGGAAGGCAATGAGAACCCCTTGGACGGATATGTCATCGAGGAGGGTGTCATCCCGGAGGCTCTGACACCATTCTTCCAAGCTATGCTGGAGATCCTCCCCGGCAGCGAGGAGCCCAATGAAACTCTTCTCCAAAAGACGCAGGCCAAGCTGGCGCAGTATGGCAGCTGGATCATGGGCCCCTATTTCAAGAAGGGAGCCGTGGCGAGGACACAAACGTACCTCGTCATGTCGCACGACAGTATGTTTTCACATATTTCAGGGGCTACCGACTCGGCAGGTATACTAACTTCCACCAGGCAACCAAGCAGTGCTCACCCTTCAGGACGACAAGCCCGTCTTGGAGTTCCTGGGTGTTACGCGCGGTCACCATGTCAAGGAGGTACTTGAGACTCTCAAGAAGGCGACTCAGGCAGTCGGTGGCACGCTGGTGCATAGCCCGTTCCACGCTCTTCTGCAGCAACAGATCACAGTCCATCCTATCGGGTATGTTGTCACCCCGGGCCTTGCGTTTCTCTTCCCTCTGTTTTGTACAACCACGTCACTCTAACCTTATTCTCTCCTTGCAGCGGTGCTTGCATGGCGAGCGACAACACGGGAAGCACGGGTGTCACCAACCATATAGGTCAAGTCTTCACGGGCAAAGGTTGTGAGACGTATGACGGTCTTATTGTCACAGACGGTGCTGTGATCCCGACTGCCCTGGGCGCGAACCCCTTCGCTACCATTGCCGCCCTGGCAGAGCGATCTGTCGAAGCCTATGCCGCGTCCAAGGGTCTCACCATCAGCCAGGAGAAGAACGGCATCCTCGACCTGTTCGGCGAGCCGGCGCATATCCCGACATCCTTCCTGCCGAAACCACAACCGCAGTTGAGCCTCCCGGTGCTTGAAGTCCCTCTCCAGGATGATGAAGAATTTGAGAGCCTCAATGTGGCCAATGCTGTGATCCGTCAGGCGCGTGATGTCAATGCCAGCGGCATCGGTTTCACCGAGGTTATGTCCGGATTTGTGCACTACGAACCCAAGTGGCACTGCGAGGACAACCGGGAGACGTACGAGCTGGCCTACCGCGTAGCCAAGTCGCGGTGCGAGAGTGCCCGGTTGTTTCTCAGCGTACAGTCCTTCAACACTCGCGACCTCATCAGGCACGAGCAGCACCGGGCCATGCTGACCGGGACTTTCGCTTGTCCATCCATCCCCGGCTCGCCATTCATGGTCCGACGCGGCGAGTTCAACCTGTTCATCACCGACGACAAGTCCCCTGGGACGCAGAATTTGACCTACGACTTCGACATGATCGGTGTGAACGGGCAACGCCTGCACTTTCACGGCTACAAGGTGGTGGACTCCTCTGTGGCTCTGTCGCCGGGCAAGTTCTGGCGCGCCACGAGCACCCTCTACGTGACCGTCAGCGAGCACGACCCAAAGATGTGCTCCAACCCGGACGACGAGCACGCCTGGCGCCGCGGCGCCGTCGTGGCCAAGGGCATCATGCACATCCTGCCTGAGGACTTTGTCGCTCAACTCAACACCATGACCCCCACGGGCCGCAACGCTTTCACCCGCGCCCTCAGCGCCGCTAGCTTCCTCACCTACTTCACTCGCAAGTCGCTCTCCCTCTTCCTAGCCCCCTTCACACCACTCGAGTACCCAGCCAAGGTGCCCAGCGGCTTCATCAACGACACACCCCCGACGCGCTCCGTTGATATCGTCGCGCGCGACGGCGTCACTTCGCGCATGCACGTCTGGGAACCTACCCATATCCCGGGGGACGGCAGCCCGGCCAACATCCGCAACCTCTTCATGATCCCCGGCGCGGCGGTAGACCACCAGATCTACGCCCTGCCCACCATCCCCTTCAACGCCGTCAACTACTTCACCCGCGCCGGCTACCGCGTCTACATCACGGTCCACCGCATCAGCCAGCTCATGATGGCAGGCTCCGACGCGACCACTTACGACGCGCGTCTCGACATCCTGGCGTGCTACGAGCACATCCGGCGCGAGCAGGGCCCTCACCCCGTCTACACCATCGCGCACTGCATGGGCAGCGTGGCTCTCGCCTCGGGCCTGCTCGACGGCACCATCCCTGCCAACTACCTGCTCGGCCTGACGTGCTCGCAGGTGTTCATGCACCCGGTCTGGTCCCCCGTCAACTACGGCAAGCTCTGGAGCGGCAACAAGCTGCTGGGCATGCCGCTGGACAAGCTCTACACTTTAGTCGCGGGCAGCTGGTTCGCGTGCGGCACGACCAAAAACGACCCGTCGCTGACCCAGCGCTTTTTGAACCAACTCCTGCGCTTCTACCCGCAGCCCCGGCGAGAAATCTGCCGCAGCGCCGCGTGCCACCGCACGTCCTTCGTCTTCGGCCGGTGCTGGAGCCACGTCAACCTCAACGAGGCCACGCACCGGCACATCGACCGCTTTTTCGGCGGCGTCAACATGCGCGAGATGGACCTGCTCATGCGCTCCGGGCTGGCCGGCCAAGTGCTGTCCAACCCGCCGGATTACGAACCGCTGGCCACCGATAACAATATCGCCCTCCTCAAGGGTTTGCCGGTCATGTTGTTCTCGGGCCGGCAGAACGCGGTGCTGTCGCCCGAGGCGACCGAGAGGTCGTACGAGGCGCTGTGCAAGGCGTTTGGCGACACGGGCATGTACCGGCGCAGGGTGGTTCCGGGGTATGGACATCTGGACGGGTGGATGGGGAGGAACGCGTGGAAGGATGTGTATCCGATGGTGAGGCAGGAGGTGGACCGGGTGACGCGCGGAAAGGGGTATCGGTTTGAGGAGCCGAATGATAAGTTCAAGGCTATGGTGGAAGGGGGTGAGTTGTTGTATTAGGAGGAGCTGGAGGGTGTTTGATGCCTATGTATGATTTCGCTCTTTGGATGGGTAGGCGTTTTGGGCTATATTCCTGAATGGTTGTTTATATGTTTTGGTTGAGATTGTTTTTTGGTCCTTTCTGTTTCACTTCTCTCAGGGACCCCGCAGGTCTGGGTTGTAAGACAGTAATAACGGGCTACAATCAATCATCTCTCCCTTCCTCTTCTATCCCTAGGACTCTTCATCCGCCCTGTAGTCCGTTTCACATCTCAACCTCGGCCCGAGCGTATGTACAGACATGCATGGAGTCGGAGCTCGGGACGCCACAGCAGGTCGATCCATGCCGATCATCGATCAAACATTCTAGGAGGTCGATATCGGAGCCGGTCCAACTCACCGGTACCTCCCCCATCCGACTAGCCCACAGTCACAATGCCTCAAGGTACCCATTTCAGAGCTTCAGCGTCTTGCCATAGAATAGATAAAGATATTTATTTGAAAATTATGTCAACCTCGACAGAATATGGCACTTAAGCCCGTAAACATCCCGTAGGTAAAAGGTAAACCCCGCCGTAAATCCCATATAGCCAATTGAACCCATTAATTTCCTTGCATATTGACCAAATCCCAAATCACCCAAGTATGTCCCTTCCCAAGTGAGATATCGATCTTCATAAACACCGATGAAAAACGAAATTCCACTCATCACACAGCTTCATTTTACTCAATCCTACCGCGGCGATTACTGCCCCCACTGCTGTTGTTGCTGCGGCGGCGGCTGGAACTGTTGCTGCTGACCTGCCGGCGGCGGCGGCGAATATTGCTGCGGCGACTGCTGTTGAGGAGTCTGCGGCTGCCACGGCCCCTCCGGGATGCTGCCCATCACCTCGGCGGGGTTCTCCGCGTTGCCGCGCACAACGGTCGTGCTGGCGTCGAGCTCCGACGCCGCGAACGACGGCGGCGGCGGCGACGTGGCCGGCTGGTAGGGGACGTACTTGGGCTGGTCGTAGAAGACGGAGCCGCGCGGGTCGTTGCTGACGACGCTCATGGGCGGCGGCGACGCGGGCGGCACCGGCGCGTACATGGAGTTGACTGTGCTGGTCGGGTAGAAGTAGCCCGAGTCGACGGTGCCGGGCGTGGGCGGGATAGGCTGGCCAGGGGTGGTCGGGACGGTGTTCTGGGTCATGGGGGAAGGGCCGGGCGGGGGCGCCGGGCTGCTCATGGTGGGAGCAACGCTCTCATCTTGGTTCCGCCTCCTATTGCGGAGGACCATCCAGGTGATGACGCCGGCAATGATACCCAACACGGCGACACCGCCAACGGTGCCGCCGATGATGGCGGGGAGGGGGGAGCCTCCGTCGTCATTGTTGCCGTTGTTGCTGCGGTTGTTGCCGCCGTTGTTGCCGTCGCTGGACTCATCGTCAGAGTTGTCGGGATCAGCAGGGTCCGTAGACGTCGATGTCCTGGTGCGGGTCCTGGAAGTGGTGGTGGTCTCATCGTCGTCGACGGGTGTGCTGGTTCTGATTCTGGTGGTGGTGGTGATATCCGTAATTTCCGCCGGGTTGACAGACGTGGAGTACATGGTCCCGACCCAACCGCGTTCGCTGGCGGCGCCACACATAAACGCCGAGTACGTGGTAGCCCCGGGCCAGAAAGCCTGGATGCACTCAGGGTATGCCGAAGATCGACTGAAGAGGGCGGGTTAGCGACCGAGTAACAACTTCGCTCTGGATGAACGAATGGTGAGGACATACCAGCAACCCGTCGCCGTGCCGGCTTCGTCACAAAGACCTGAATTGTAGGCATCGTAGTTGAGGCAGTAGGCGTAAGTATTGGCTCTCGTTCCATAACCGCAACCGACGATGTTATTGATCGTATCAGTCACGCACGTGGACGAGCCAGTGCAGTCGAAAACATATGCTTTTGACAAATCTCGGTTACTACACCGTTCGCAAAGACACCGGACTTCATGTTCACTTACTCTCTCCGTCTTCAAAGTAGTATCCGCAAGTCTTCCGGTTCAGCTGCCTCCAGTCCAGCCGACCTCTCCGTTCCGGAGCCTCTGTCGGCGCCGGTGACCAACCGACAGCACCCTCGGGGACTGAGGTCCCGGTTTCCTTGGGGAGCTCCAAGGGGGTATAATCAAGCTGGACTGCAGCATTCGCGCTCATGAGCTGGCTCGAAGCCGCGACGATCCAGAGAAGAGACCGCATGTCGCGGGCTTTGTAATGCGCGCAGCGAGCTGCGGCGCGGACTTGGGGGAGAGAGGGGAAGAGAGGATCGGATCGGGCAAGCAACTCAACCAATCCGCTGCCAACCAACTACTGAGTACTTATGCGCGGATTCGGCGTCCAACGGGCAGAGATCCTCTCGGGACGTGTTTGGCTTTGGCGTTGACGTCCGTCCTCCGGGCTGTGTGAAGAAGAAGAGCGTCGGGTTTGGCCCCAAGAGTTGAACAAAAAGGGGTGGCTGACCGACGCCTCCACGAGCTGAGAGCAAAGAAAAAGAAGAGCCGCCTCAGCCCAAGGACCCTTGGGCCCGAGGACCCGCGAATACCAACATTCTTAACCTATTGTGTACGTTCACTTCAGCCCCATGCAGCTAGGTGGAAGGCAGAGCCGGGGTCGGGCAAATGGGGTTGGTTCGGGTGGTAAATGCTGCAGCTTGTCAGCACAGCCTTACTCGATTTGGTGTTGCAATCATGGGCAGGCCATGGTGACAAGCCGCGCAAAGTCCCAGTCCCACACAAACAACAGAGATCCGCAGGTTCGGGCCATTGGTCGGTCCGCGCGCGAGAGCTTCCAGCAGCAGCACGGGTCGCCAGCGGTGTGGGAGGGTTTGTTGCCGACGATGGCACTCTGACAACTGGGCTGGGGCTACGGAGTAGCTGGGCTGGGAATCCCGGGACGGCAGGGCTCACCCCCACAACAAGGCTGTGTCGCCAAGACGATAATTAACGTGATGGAACGTCTTGGCCAAATCCTGGGCGGTGCAGCTGCCTGGTGGCTAGGTGCAGGACGCTAGTGATTGCGGCTGTCATTCCCCTCTTTTGGTTCAACATTCTGCCTGACCCATCAATCGGGGCATGGTGATCATCATCCGTCGGGTAAGTATGTCCGTCGGATGTCTATGATTCTCAGGGGCTTGGCCGAGTCAAACTCTAAGAAAATGGAGTGTATTGAGTAAGCAGTATAGCAAGAGTAGAAACGGGGGACGTGGCTAGAGGAACCTGTAGTGGCGTAGAGTGGCCTGGGTCGAGAAGTAGGTTATATAAGTAGGCAAGGTATGTATGAGTACTTGGCAGGGCCGGCAAAGTGGCCCAGGTCTTGCACATTTTGATGTTGTGTTATGAAGCTTGTCCAGCAAACCGGAATACCCGATCTACAGCAACTCTCGGATATCAAGGGCCAGTTTCCTGAAAAAGACAAACTGCCCTACCATCCCAAGCACCCAAAGTCCAGACCCAAAATCAACTGACAACTGAAAACCCCATCACATCTTCGAAGCTTCGCACGGAGATTTGGGCCTCAAAGAGCGCTCGACACAAAGCATTGCCACTCCACGTCCCGAAGTCTCGCTGTCGAGGAACAACCACCTCGCATCCCACGCGTCATCCATCACACCATACTCCATAAATATCACAACCAACAATCACCCACACACGACACCAGCAAAATCAACTGACTGCAACATCATCATCATCATCATCAACAACACGCTAACTATACCTAACCTATCTCAGCCTCGTGGTCTCAACACCCTCCCTTCCCATGATCAATCTTCGTCCCCAAACCTAGCCACCCCCCAACCACTCTCCTATCCATCCCCCTGATGCAATTACTGAGTGTGTACCTAGGAGTAAATTCCATGTTGACTTGTCTTACAACGGTCTCTTGCGCCCCCATTTTATGCATCTCCTTCTCTCCTCCGTACACCCCCTCCTGTTAATGCACCTTTCTCGTCCGTCTTGAACACCATGCGAAACCATGTTCTCCTGCAAACCTTGGGACTGTAAACACACCCCACAGGCGGCGGTGATGGTGCCAGGCCGGAGCAAACAACTACTCCTCCCATCGGTCACTGGCTTATTTACAGCGCGTAGGGGTTCACCGAGCGGATCGTCAGGCACCTAAAACACATGTTAGTCGCCCATGTCAGACTTATTTATGATACGGGAAAAGGGAAGAACATACGGAGGGCTCTTGGTAAGATCCGTCTTCAGAATAATCGGAACGCGCGTCATCTCCGTCACGTCCTGGATGTACTCGCCGCCCTCCTCGCGCAGCTTGAACAGCTTGAGGTACTTCTCCTTGTCCGTGAGCAGACGAGCCTCAGGAGCGTCGGCCGGCGGCTTGGCCGACTCAGACTTGGTCCGCTGGAGACCACCAGCCGCACCAGCTGAGGCATCCGTTGTCGACCGAGCAGGCGAGCTAGGTACGCTCTGGGTCGGGCGCTCGGCAAGCGACGCGCCGGCCATGGCCTCGGTGAGATCCGAGGCATTGTCATCAGAGACGTTCTCCTCGTCGTCGTCGTCGAACAGGGCGTCGACATCGTCCGTCGAGATGGTACCCGTCTCGGTCTGCTTGCGGGCCTGCTCCTCACGCTCCTTCTTCGCACGCTCGGCCTCCTCAGCCTGGCGGAAAGCGGCGATGGTGGTGCTCGAGAAGCGCTGGACGGCCGCTTTGGGCCGCTCGTCCTCGGGCACGTACGCAGAGCTGGGAACGCCCTTCTCCCAGTACAGCTCGAGAATGCGCTTCTCCTTGCGGAACTCGGCCTTCTTGAGCGGCAGCTGGTCGCAGTGGACGCGCTTCTCGAAGCCCCATTCGGGGATGAGCACGTCGAAGGCCGACTCGTACACGCAGAGAACAATGCCTTCGCTGATCAGGTCGCCATTGATCTCCTGCCGCTTCTTGTCCATGGCCCGGCACGCCTCGATGTGGATGCTCTGCTCCTGAGCGTTCTGTGCCGAATCCTTCTTGGTGTTGCACGCCTCGACAGTCTTGACCAGGTTCTCCAGGTCCTCGTTGTACTCGATCTTGCCGTCCGACAGCACGGCCTCGAGCTGACGGTGGACCAGGATGTCGGCATAGCGCCGAGTCGGGGCGGTGAAGTGCGTGTACAGCGGGAGGTTGAGCGTATAGTGCGACCACAGATGCTTGGCTGTCTTGCTGGCGATGAAATACTTGGCCCTCTGCATGGACTTGAGAAGCAGCGTCTCCATGCCCTTGCGGATGTCGGCATCCTCGACCCGGAAGAGGCTGTTCTGGAGCGAGCTGCTGCTCGACGGATCGATCTCGTAGCCGAGCGCCGTCATGCGCTCCACGAACGTCTGCAGACGGCGAGGGTTAGGAGGAGCCTGCCTACGCAGGAGAGCTTTCTCAGGCAGCGCGCGGGCCAGGCGCTGGGCAACATAGGTGTTGGCTTTGACCATAAGCTCCTCAACAATCTCCGTGGCTGGCGTCCAGTCAAAGATGTTGTGACGGACAGGAATGTTCTCATCATCCAGCTGCTGGAGAAGGCGGAGAGGAGCGACGGGCTCGCCGCCAGCACCCAGGCGTTCCTCACGGAACTTGCGGGTCAAAACCTGTGACAGTCCTGTTAGCATATCATGACCGTTTGATAGCTTCCATAAACGAAATCACTCACATTAAGAATCTGAATGTCACTGGTGCTGACAGCGTCGTGAGCGAAGTCCTTACCAGCGAGGGCCTCATCCATCTGCGAGAGCGAAATCTTGCCGCCGCTCTTGATGATGCCCTTGCCGATCCAAACATCGCCCTCGGCAACGGCGCCAGTGTGCGGGTTGACCTTGAATACAACGCTGACGGTCAGGCGGTCCTGGTTCGGGCTCAGTGAGCACACACCGCCGGTAAGCTGAGGAGGCAGCATGGCACAGAACCGGTTGACGAGGTAGACAGCAGTGCCGCGCTTCTTGGCCTCGCGATCGACGAGCGAGTTGGGCTTCACGAAGTGAGCAATATCGGGCACATGGACGCCGATCTCAATCTTGCCGTCCTCCAGAGACTTGACATGGACGGCATTGCCGAGCTCGGCCGCACCGTCCATGTCGAGGGTGAAGACCTTCTCGTTGCGGAAGTCGCGGCGAGCGGCAATGGCGGCCTCGTCTTCCGCGGCGAGGGTCCAGTCCTGAAGCCCGACGCTGCGAATTACAGCGTCGGCGAACTCGTCTGATCCAAAGTTGTTGTCGCGGAGCAGGGCGTCCGTCTCGACCTTAAGGTCGCCCATCTTTCCGAGTTTCTCCACCAGGGTGCCGAAGGGGTGCAGAGAAGTAATGGGCCAGCGCTTGATGCAGGCGACAAAGATCTGGTCCGCATACTCCTGGTGCTTCTCGACGAAGTCGCGCGGGGCCTGCTCCGTGGGGATGGCAATCAGAGGGACGCGCTTGTCGGTTGGCTTGAACCAAACAATCTTGGGCTTCTCCTGAGTACGCGGCTCCGGAGCCCGCGGAGCAGTGCCGTCGCGCGCAGCGCGCTCGGCCTCCTGCTTCTCCTTGGTGGCCTGGCTGCTCGGACGCAGAAGACCCAAAGTACCAGAGAACATCTGACCCGCCACGCGCTCAATGACGGCGACGATGTGACCGGCGTACAGGGGCTTCTGCTCGTCGCTGATTTCTTCTTCTTCGACCAGGAGGAGGCTCTGACCCTCGACCTCGACGTCATCGTTCTTCTTTTGGGTCGGGCGCTGCCTGAGACTGCCGCGGCGACGAATGCTGCCATCAGGGCCGACAGCATCATCCTGGCCAGTGGAGCCAGTCCGGGTGTCGGTGATATCCTTTCGCTTCTTCTTTTCCTCCTTCTCGCGCTTCTGGGCCCAGACCTCATCGACATCGAGGAGCTCAACGGCGACCAGGTCTCCCTCGAGGGCGCGGTTACGATCCTTGCTACCGCAGATGAAAATGTCGGCATCCAGAAGGCCGTCCAGAGTCGAGACATAGGCGTCGCTCCTGTTCTTCTTGTTGACGCGGAGGATACCAGAAACGAGCTGACCGTCGCCGAGGAGAGCAGGGAGGGTCGCCTGGGGAAGGTAAGGGGTAAAGAGCGTCTTGCGCTGCTGCTGCTGCTGCGCTTGTTGCTGGGCCTGCTGGGGCTGCTGAACAGCGAGCTGCGGCGCGTGTTGGCTAGCCTGAAGGCCGGCAAACTGCTGGCCGTTCATGGCGGCGAGGGCCTGCAGCTGACCAAGCTGCATGGCATTCAGCTGCTGCCCGCCATAAAGGTTGGGAATCATCATTTGACCGGGCAGCTGAACAAGCTGGGGCTGACCAGGGTACTGGAAGGCCCCGATGTTGGACACGGACTGGTGGCTCACGGAGGTACGGCTACGATGACCCGGCTGGAATCCCTGATTGTGGCCGGTCGTGGCCGTCTGCTCCTGGCCTTGAGTGTTCTGGTTCTGAGTGCGCCAGTTGCTGTCAAAATTGCGAGAACCCGTACGGGCGTGACCCCCGCCTCGGCGGAAGTCACCTCCAAGGCCACCACGGCCGTTGGCACCCACAGCCATGCTCTGGCTCCGACCATGCCCACCACGCCCGCCGCGGAACGACGGGGCGGAGGCTTGGGTCTGAGTCTGAGCCGGCTGCTGGGCACCCTCGGTCGTAGCGGACGAAGTGCCCGCGCCACTTTTCGCCTCCTCCTCGGTCTTTCCAGCCGAGTCGGTAGCGCTAGGAGGCGGGAACTGGAAACCAGAGGTGGTGCGCTTCTGCTGAGCGAGCTCGGCAGCCTTTTTGGCGTCAGCAAGGGCGAGGGAGTGGCGCCTCTGATGACCACCCCCGGCGCCGCTGCGACCGCCACGGGTGCCGGAGCCGTCCTTGCCTTGGCCTTGATGGTTGTCAAAGCTGCCAAAGGCCATCCCCGCGGCGCCGGACGACGGCGCCGGAGGGGGGCCCAGGTTCATGTTGGGAACAGCCGATTGGTTACGGCGATGCGACAGGGGCTGGGTAGGCGCATTCAAGTTGACATTTTGCGGAATGGGGGTCGGGAACTGGAAACCAGCTTGCGGCGACATGTTGGGCAGGGTCTGCAGCGGGGTGAAGCCGGCAGCGGGGAGGGGTTGACCAGGCATCATGCTCATCTGGAAGTTTTGGAGCTGCTGCTGCTGCTGCTTCAAGATCTCAATCTGCTGCTGGATGGCCAGTTGCGACACTTGAAGAGGCGAGTATCAACGTTAGCAGTCGGTCCAACACCATTACATCATTCGCCCTCGGAACAAAGGGGCTGTGCGATGGGGACGGTTGATGGCGTCAATCACCGTCTAGCAGCCAGAAGGCGACCAAGGACGGAGAAACGCCAACAAGCAAAGCCAAACTCCATCAAGGCATGAGTATTGACTTACAGTTGGTGTTGGGGTTCGCAAACATGCTCGTCAATTCGGTCATGCTTGACGGGCTCCTCCGATGACCAACACGCAGCTGGCGGCCGGTGGGACTGACGATCACCGACGGCCGAGGCTGCTGGTCATGTTGCTGTTGTTGATCCATGGCTACAGATGCTATGCGCGAGAGGCGATAGACTGATGGACCAAGCTGAATGGGCGCACGTTGGGTGCGAAACGAACTTGAAGTGTGTTCGGGGGTGTCTGAGACAGCCGAGGCCCGGCGACGTGGTGACTGGACGTCAAGTACTTAAGTTGTGGGTTGAGGACGTTGCCGATGTCTGTGGTAACGCAGCAGGTCGGGTATGTCAAGTGGGTTGGTGGGTAGATTGGCTCGTGGGCTGGCCTGGATCTGCCTGGAGGGGCGATTGGTTTGCTCGACGTCGGTCGTTGCTTTTTGGGCAAAACTGTCTTTTTTGAGGGTGCAGTTTTTCGAGCGCCAACGGGATTAATGAAAGATGGAGAAAAGCGAAGGGAGCGTCGATGGATGAAGAGCCTTGAGGAAACAAAAAGGTAAGGTTTTGGATGGCGAGAAGCCGTGAAGGGCGAAAGTGAAAAAAAAGGGGGGATGGTGGTTGAAGGAGTGATGTGCAGAGGTGGAAGTGAGGAGTGAGGAGGAGGAGTCCGAGCTCTGGGGTTGATGACGATGGATGCCCCCCGAGAGAGGTTGAGGCAAGGAGCGAGAACCCTGAAGCCCCAAGCCCCAAGCCCCGGGTTCTGGATCTTGGTTGACCTCAGTCCCGGCCAAGTGGCCAGGTTCCCTCCAGCAACAGCAGGAGCAACAGCAGCCAGCACACCACACACGCTGCAGTCCCACGCCCAGCATGCAACCAGTGAACAGCGTCGCCGCGGGCAGCTTCTCGACGAAACAGGAATAAGGAGGTGGGGCGATTCCAAGGGGGGATGAGGGGCTGCAACTCCACGTTTCTCGGTCAAAGTGTCAACGACGCTGCGCCTGGCGTTTTCTCAGCAGCCAAAAGGTTACTGTAGAGCTCTAAATTGGAGAGCTGCTGGCTTGTCGTCCTCTTGTGTCGACAACATCGTCGATTGAACAAAGAAACTCTCGAATTCTCCAGTTTGTTTCTTCCGCAGCCAACTACTCCGTAAGGTACAGGAAACCGAACCCTAGAGGTCTGGACTGATTCGAGTCGAGGTCGTATTCCCGGATTTTTGAGACGCCAATTGGGAGCTGTGACGGCGTTTGAGTGCGTGCGCAAGCACATCCATTCTCAGGGGCTAAGTTCCACCCCAACCCAACTTTTCTGGAGCCAGCGTTCCGATTCAGCGAAATGTTGCACTTACAGTCGTAGGTAGGCGCCCGCTTGTCTTGACGAACGTTGAGGCGAGATGGACAACACTACGACGAACGACGACGCTGACCAACTTGGAAGGCTGATGCGGCACAAGAGGTCGGCATAACGCGAACAAAAAGAGGCTTGACGTTGTACAACCGCGGCCCCGGGTCCCAGGTTTGCTGCCCTGCTCTGTTTCGAAACACAGCCTTGAACTGGACCCCACGCCTTGCAGGTTGTCGCAGGAAGAGGTCATAGCTTGCTCTAGTTTAACCTTGTCCGCCGTTACAAAGCCCGGCCTCTACCCCAAGCTACTCCATACATGCCCACCTCGAAGTGTCCAACTCGCGATATCTGTTCAGAAATCGATCGGCGACAGTAGAGATCACTCGTACAGTCTGATCTGACCTCATCGCATCACAACTGCTCCTCCATGACATCAGCCCACGTGGCCGTTTTTGCGCTTGCCAGTCCCAGTGGGATGGGGTCCCGATGTTACTCCTACTCGTACTTCCATGTCCATGCATTCAACTGAGGTCCTGCGATAGCATCCAGCAGCCGGCGTCCGGACCACATCCTGAGAGACGTATCCTGATGTACTCGTATACGATGGAGTAAGTTGAGGTGGTTGATACGAGACACTGTGCGAATGTGCTTCCAGCACCATGCTTCTCCCATCCGAGTTCCGATGCATAATTAGAATTGAACGACATGAGCGTTTCACGGCCCGGAGAGATCACGAAACACTTTCGTCAGATATGCCAAACGCTGGCTGGCTGCATTGGGTTGGCCTCACAATTCTATTCTGATGGCTGTCTGGTGCCCCAAACCTCCTGGCTCTGGTAAGGGTTAGGGTTTACAGCCTTCCCAGCCACGCCGTTTCGGATCTCACCAGCCCGCTTTGACACAAAAGGGCAGAAACATCCGTAAACCACGGTGGGGTGGTCCTAGCATCTCACCGTTCACTCGCCGCAACCTCTCGGCGGCGCGCGAAGAAGATCCAAAGCGCGATCGCGACACACCGGTCCACAAGAATCCAGAGTATGGACTGTCTATATTCAAAGCTACCTTGATACCTACCTCTTGTTCTCCTCTTATATCCATCAAGATTTCTTCGCCATGGCCAACTCATCTCCTTCTCGCCAACCGACCAGCCATTGGGCAAACGGCAGCCCACAGCGCTCCGTTCTTGACGAACTTTTTGCAGAAGACCGAAACTCTGAAGCCCGGCATCGTTACCTTCTGGAGCTAGCAAAAAGGGAACACGAGCGAGTCCGCGAGGAAGCCGAAAGAGTGTACCGGGAGCAACTGAAGCGCGAAGAGGCACAGCGCATCGCCGAAGAGCGCCGGAAAGAAGAGGAGCGAATCCGACTGGAAGAGCAGCTCGCCGCCGAACGGATTCGCCTGAACGAACTGAAAGCGAAAAAGATCGCCATCCCTCCTCCGCTACCCGATCCTGAGCCGCAGGCAGTGCCAGCAGAGGCCAACGGCGTGAAAACAATACCTCCAGCCCAGACCACAAGGCCAGACGGCCCAGCTCAGCCAAATGGCCCGACAACAAAACCATCATTACCAGGGGCCGGTTTGTTCGGCACTGGATCACTCCAGCCTGCACCAGCACCTCCAGCCCAACCTCTAGTAGCGAAACAACCTCCGCCAGTCGCCCAGAACCAGGTGCCTCCGCCAGCGCCGCCGCCGAGCGCAGTACCAGCTGCTCCTCCTGTTGCCCAGACCGCCTTGAAGCCGAATGGTGTCACTCCTGCCTCTGAATCATCCCGCTCAGCTGCGCAAACCCCAGCACCTACGGGCCCAGACAGGTACATCGAGATTCACAAGAATCTCAAAATCCTTCGGAAGTCGGTCTTGGAACAGGCCAAGAGTAACCCTGCTTTGAAGGCACGGATGGGCGACATGCGGCGAGAAATCCGCAAGTCGGTTGGCCAGCTCACCGTTGCCTCGGGCGTGGCCGGTGTGAACAAGGTTCAGGTAAGAAGATTTTATCTCATGCCGGGGAAGTAAGATGTCATTTCGACTCACATCACGTCACAGCAACAAAAAATCAATCAGCTCCTCCGAGAAGCACTCTCCAACCAAGTCCAGTCGCAGCCGATGGAAGTCAGCCACTTCGTCCTGGAACCGCGGAGCCCAGTCGAAGGGGCAGCCAACAACGGCGAGACGCTACCATCCATATTCCTCTACCTCGTCAACATCTTCGCCAAAGCCGCCATCGCGCAGTTCATCAACGAAGCCGGGTCGCGGCCCGAGACGGCCGATCCGGTGGGCATCTGCGTGGCCGCAACCCTGTCCGAGCCCGACTTCCTCTGGCGTGGCAAGTCTCTCATCGACATGCTGCTGGCCAAGTTCCGGGTCGTGTGTCCCGTGGTCTTTGGCTTCCGCGGCAACGAGCGCACGGAGCAAGGGCGCCAGCGGCTCGGATGGTGGAAGGATGGCGGACACTGGGTGACGGAGCAGCAGCACATGGACCGCATGACGGGTTTGGGTGCTGGGTTTGCGGCCATATCGCTCCGGAACTTTGCACATTCCAAAAAGACGAACCCGTTCCCGCCGCGGGAATACTGGGCCGCCATGGCCCGAATCGTCAACACTCCATCTCAGGAAATTTCCAATACCCAATGCACCGTGCTCAAAGCCATGGTGGAAGGATATGAACAGAAGTTTATCGAATTTTACGGTACCGCGGCGCTGGCCGCCTTGAGGACGGCATTGATCGAGTTCCCCGCGAGAGCGGCGCAGAAGTCGCCGGCGGTGGAAGCGCTGCAGGTCGTGGCGCAGAGGCTGAAGCGGGAGACGGGTTTGGTCCTGGGGTAGGATCACGAGCGAATTCCTTTTCTGCTTCTTTCTCAGCGCAGAGCGTCTGATATGTCTATTTGTTTGATTGGGGAATACGGGATAGAGAGGGAGGGCACAGGAAGCCGGTTCATTTCACAGTCGCATCCAAAGATGGGAACTATGGGCATGTAACTCATGTGTATTCAAGCAGTCATGGCCTCGACCGGGCCTCGTTGGAGATACCCAACAGCATCTTAGGACAAAACTACAAAAAGAACGAGAACACCTAGAAAGTAATTCAACGCCGATCAACTGACCCTCCAATGTCCAGTCCCTTTTGGTATTAACGCCGCGTGAAACAACCTGGAAGTTGAAGCCAACCAGTCCTCCATCTATCTAGTACCTGGTATTAAAACTTCCCATCCCGCACTCCCCTTTGTTATCATTACAGAATCAAAAGCAGAATCAACAAAATCACCAACACCACAATCAACACCCCAATACAGCAACTACTCAAGCGATCCTCGTTCTTCCTCATGACATACTTCAGCTTCTCCATCCCCGTTTGCAACCTCCCGCCCACCCGATCGGCAAGCTGGTCCACCACCTCCAGCATCTCCACCTGCTCCCCGAGCTCCCGGCCCATGTCGTCCGCCTGCCGCCGCAGCGTGACAACCGTCTGCGCCACATCGTCCAGCTGCTCATCTTGTTCTCGTAGCAGCTGCAGTTGTTGCTGGCGTTCAAACTCGGCAGCATAGTCGACCCCATTATTACTACCCCTCCCATCTTCGCCGGGTATTGCGAACGCTGACGGGTCGGGGAGATCACTCCTGGCCCCTCCTCTCCCAGCTCCTTTCCTCGCAGAAGCAGCGGCGGCGGAAGGACCCTTGGCCAGCTCCTCCCGCATATCCGCCACCTCCCCGCTCACCTCGTCCACAAAGCGTCTCCGGCGCGCCACCTCGGCCGGCGCCAGGCCAAAGCGCGCCGGGTCGGGTTCCGCGGCGCGCACCGAGGCGTCGAGGTCGTCGAGGTCTTCGGAGAGGGAGGAGAGCGCGGACTCGAGGTCGCTGCGGGCGGAGGCGAGCTCGGGAGAGGTGGAGGAAGAGGAGACGAGGGAGCGGATGCGGAGGTACGAGGTGAAGAGGGAGCGGGCGGATTGGAGTTGGGATTGGACATCTCTGTTTTGGTTGGAGAGAGGGGTGTTAGTTCGCTTGGCCTGATGGGAGGAAAGTGGTTTAGGGAGGGGAAGAACGGACTGTTGGACCTGGAGGAACGGGTCCTCCTCGTTCGTTGAGGACATCATGCCGCGCCGAGGGCTGTTGTGTGGTTCACGATTCGGCTAGGTTGTGGTTGTGGCATGGGGTGGAGATGCGCCCATGTCGTCGGGATGCGCGCGGCCGTAGAGCAGCAGTGCGACGGCAAGCTGCTTTGGTGTCTCGGTGGTAACGTGCCTGGAAGATGACGTTGGAGTTGAACCAAAAGGGTACCTGGATCTCCCAGCGGCTTGGACGAGGCCGTGGTTCCCCAAATTCGGTTAAGCGTCGGAGAAGGTTAAACGGACGGCGCGGGGTGGATTTAGCCTACGACCGCTTTCCTTGTTTGGCGCACGGCGCAATGCCTGCGACGGCTTGCGACGCTTGCCCCGCAGCCGCTGTCCTGCAACGTCGACCACCAACCCTGGTCTTCGTCGGAAGATGGAGAAGGCCAACGTGGAACGGAAACGTGGTAGCTTCAGCAACCGGTAGTGTACTTCTTCCGTCACCAAGCAGAAGAGCATATTTTTGCCCTTCCTCCCACTCAATTGATCCTGTCCCAACCCCAATCCCACTCTCCAACCCGTAGTCTTCGTTCAACCTTCTGCCCTATCTGATCCCCTCCGAACCCCAACCCTCCAACCGTCACCATGCTCATGAAGAAGCTCTTCGCCGCCGCGTCCGTCGTCCTGGGCGCCGGCCTCATGTTCGCCCAGACGGCCGCTGCCGCCAAGGGCCCCAAGATCACCCACAAGGTCTTCTTCGACATTGAGCACGGCGACGAGCCCCTGGGCCGCATCGTCCTCGGCCTCTACGGCAAGACCGTCCCCAAGACGGCCGAGAACTTCCGCGCCCTGGCCACCGGCGAGAAGGGCTTCGGCTACGAGGGCTCTACCTTCCACCGTGTCATTAAGGACTTCATGATCCAGGGCGGTGACTTCACCAACGGCGATGGTACCGGTGGCAAGTCGAGTATGTGAAGCCATTGATTCCTGCTAGAGTGAATAAGAGAGAGGTCGGTGGTCAATGCTGACACACTTTCTCTATCTAGTCTACGGCGAGAAGTTCCCCGATGAGAACTTCAAGCTCAAGCACAGCAAGAAGGGCATTCTCTCCATGGCGAACGCTGGCAAGGACACCAACGGCTCTCAGTTCTTCATCACCACCGTTGTCACTTCGTAAGTTTCCCCTACTTACCTACCCCAGCTCCGTTATCATCGACCCGTCGATGGAACAACCACTGACTTGCTACCCTGCAACACAGCTGGCTCGATGGTCGCCACGTCGTCTTCGGCGAGGTCCTTGAGGGCTACGATGTCGTCGACAAGATCCAGAACGTCAAGACCCAGCCTGGTGACAGGCCCGAGAAGCCCGTCAAGATCGTCAAGAGCGGAGAGCTGCCGGTGCCCCCCGAAGGTATCCACGTGGAACTGTAAAATTCTTTCTTGTCTTCCCGCAGCCAGCGAGCAGAGTGTTCGTCCCGTTCTCTTTTCTCCGTCGCCTTCTGTTCAGAGGTGATTTGTCCATATAAAAGAGGCATGTGGGAAATGGAAGGAGATTGAGGGGGACTGTTCAAAAATTTCAAGACAAATGGATTTCATGGTTCATTCTGTGTCGTGCTGCTGCTGCGTCTCTCCGACGTGATTTTGTGCTGATTTTTTGATCTTGCATGATTCTCCTCCTCTCCTTAGGCATTGATGCCCCGTCCCCCGACGATGCGCCAATCGATACCACCGAGCCTGGTGATGACTGGCCAGTTGTGGTTAAGCTGGCCATGGTGGGTATTGTTGTGGGTGTGGTTGTGGCCTGGTGGCGATTCTCTCGGGGCCAGCCCCGGGACGAGATCGGATACAATAAGCTCCAGGCGTGAAGTATCGGAAAACGGCTTTCTATTTTAATCATGGGATTAGGCTCAAGTATTTGTTTTTGGTTTTGTCGTAAACTTCGCTGGTCGGAGGGCATAATGAAAGAGGTGTTCTGCAGGAGGGTGTGTGTAAGAGTGGGACTTCGTTAGCTACAAGTCGTCTCCCCGTTTCAAGCATGGAAATTTTTAGGATTCATTCACCTCCAAGTCCCAAACGCCAGACGTATTTTCCCAACTCTCCAAACCACAACCAGCACAATCCCAAAAAATGAAAGTCCTCACATTAAATTTCCTAACTTGCGCCGTCAAGGCCTGCAAGACCTCGGCCGCCTCGTTTCCGCTGCATCCCAAGGATGCCGAGTTGGTGAGCGACGACGTCGAGCTCAATCCGCAGTTGTTAGTCAACTTGCTGCCCCGCATTGACTGGAATGCTCTGAGGACAACGGCCACGGAGGTGAGTTCATGTTGCAAAGTGGTGTTACTTGTGATTCACAGTTTTATTTACATACATCTTCCACCTTTTATGCTCTGTATTTCACTTATATCTTCCTCATCCCAATATCCCCGAGACCTGATATCCCATCTCAAACCTCCCATCACACATTAATCACCCTAACAACAACTAACCAAAAAACACAGCTCGGCTTCCCAACGCTGCCCGAGCAACCTCCCACGGCAGAGGAGCTACAGTCGGACGAGAAGCTGCTCAAAGACCTCCACACGCTGCTCATGGAGACGCAGATCAGCGAAGGCAAACTTGTGTGTGGAAACTGCGGACACGAGTACGCCGTGCGCGAGGGCATTGCCAATTTCTTGTTGCCTAGTCATTTGGTATGATGATTTTTTCCTTGAAGGATATTGGGAAGAGGGTGGTGGATCGGGTCGGTGGAAGGAGGGGTTGGGTGACTTGATGGTGAGGAGTAGGATGGCGGATGATGCCCATGCAACTGAAGGGTGGCAAAGAGGGAGTTGGGGAGCTGGAATAGATGAAGGTATGCGTACTACTTGGGGGAGACGGGTAGAGATGGGAGGAAGGCAAAGATGGCTTGGTTGGGTTCACGGCGTTGGTCGGAGACAAAATATTTGGTCATGAGCTTCTCACATTCCCGGACCGTCGCTAACAAGGCAGAGGCGGTGGCATGATTACGGGATCGATACATCACATTTGCTTCCATTAAACCGCAGAGAGTCCCGAGGATAGACATGGGTTCGTAGGAAATACCCAAAATCTCTTCATAATCCATCCATCCATGCCGCATGTCCCAACCGCAAACTCCAGCCCAGGCTACCAATAGTAACTAGGAGTGCTCCTAACCACGGAGAAAAACCGACCCTAACCCCCACCATTACTGTACTTGTACAGACAGATAAACACACGTCCAACATGAAACTGTCTACATCTGCTTCGCCTTCTGGGCAGCCGGGCCCATTTCCTTGTCAAACGCGCCGTAGGAAACCTGGAGGCTAGCAAGCGCCTTGAGACCAGCACCGAGGATAGTAAGGAGGACGCCGAGGACAATGAGAGACAGGAAAACACCCGGGGTGAAGAACTGATACTTCTCAAACAGCGGCCGCTTGTCCTTGGACGTGTCCGAGGGCTTCGCATCGAGTAGGCGCTCCTCCTCCGCCCAGCGTTTCATATCCGTGTGGACCGGCTGGGCAAAATCGGGCTCGTACGCCTGGAACTCGTTCGGGTCCGAGAAGACCATGACGGTGTAGTCGCCCTCGACGGCCTCGAGCAGCCTGCTCAGCTCGTAATCTGCACATGTCAGTAACAGCCCGTATCACACCTTTACCTTCAAAGACAGAGAAGCCAAAATATACATACCATTATCCGCCAACACCTCCCTCCGTTCCTTCGCCCTCTCCTGTGCCTTACGCTCCGACACGGCCTGCAGATGACGCAGCTCAATCTTCTCCAGCACCGCCTCTCCCTCCCCGCAAGCGCTCTTCACAGCCTCCTCCAAATCAGAGCGCTTCACCTGCCCAACGACCTCGGCAACAGACCACGCGCGGCTGTCGCCCGCGGCGGCGCGGACCGTGTCGCAGAGATGCGGCATCAGACAAGAGGACGACTGGACGTCGTTATTGCTGCGGAAATCGGCAGCGTGCATGTTGGGCTGCGAGACGAGGAGGTAGCGCTTGGTGGGGCAGGAGGAGAGGAGGGATTTGATGCTGGGGAGGAGCTGGGTGGAGGTTTGGAGTTGGGAGGGGGGTTGTTCGGGGATGGGGAGTCTGATATTGGAGACGTTGAGGTTAGCTTGAAAGGTCCTTGGAGTCATGGTTCGACGGTCGGTCTAAGTAAACATCCGGAGGGATGGGTCAATTCAATGCTCGAGGATAAGGGCCGTACGTACTTGGTCGTGGAAAAGAGGATGAACGGAGCCGAATCCGAGAAGGCGAGCGCCGGGGAGGCGCCCGCGAGCAATGCCATTGTTGTTGAGGGCTTCATTTTGTTCAGTGATTCAGGCCGGCCCCGGGGAGATCAAAACGACGTCGGGGTCGATTCTGGTGTGGTTTGCTGATGGGAATTGGGGAGGGAGCTTCGAGCCAAACTCACGGTTACGTCGGCCGGAGTGGCTGCGAGCGAGCGACGAGCCTAGGAAGTGGATGATGCAAGTCTGCGGCTGCGGCCAAACGCGCCAGGTTGGGCGGTGAGAAGCGGCAGAATTCCGATAAGCGACTGCAGCAGCAGAGATTCCATATCGGGATGTAAATTTACAGACCATCTGAGGTGCAAGACAGAAAGCCTCACACGCGAAAAAAACACACCACATTCCCGGCCCTCTACGACAGCCCACGCACTCAAAATGTTTGCCAAACCGAGGATACGCAAGACGGCGCCACCGCCGCCCAAAAAGCGGAAGACGGTGCACGCCATTGAGGAGATCACCTTCGACCCCAAGGCCCGTACAGAGTACCTCACGGGCTTCCACAAGCGCAAGCAGGAGCGCAAAAAGCGTGCGCAGGAGATCGCCGAGAAGAAGGCCCGCGAGATGAGGATTGAGATGCGGAGACAGGTGCGTGTGACCCCCTTTCCAAGGTGGGAGTGCGTTTTGGGCGAGGGAGCTGACCTCTACTTGGGAATGCTACCTCCGTACTAGATCCGCGAAGAGAGGAAACAACAAGTCGAAGAGCACGTCCAAGCCATTACCAAAATTCTGCGCGAGGCAGAGTACGCCGGGACGGAACAAAACGGGGCCGACGGCACGGACTCGGACGAAGAATGGGGTGGCTTGTCGGATCAGGAGGAACAGGTTCCCGAGGCGCCGATCGACGTCGAGGAGGAGTACATCGACGAGGACAAGTACACGACGGTCACGGTCGAGGCGGTCAGTGTTGATCGAGACGGGCTCCACAAGCCGGAGCTAGACAAGCCGTCTGAGGATGACGAGTCCGAGGCGGAAGACGACGGCGAGGAGAGGAAAGACCAAGACAAGAGCGAGGAAAAGAAACGGCCGAAATATCCAAAGAAGAAAAAGAAGAAGTTCCGGTACGAGAACAAGCTTGAGAGGGCATTAGAAGCAAGGAAACAAAAGGCAAGGAAGAAGAAGTTGAAAGGAAACTAGACGGCAACAGGACCATTGTGGTGCTGCGGCTGGCCCACGGCACATGAATACAGAGCGCTGAGCTCACAGTCACACAAACACAGCCATCCTCACACACATGGACCATATGGCAAGCGACGACGAATCAGTGTTGAATGTCGACATTGAATGAAATATGCCGGGTTCCTCCTCGACCACTCTCCACCGATGTCACATACCACCACCACCTCTTCCTCCGTAACGCAGCACAGGGGGGAACTACCAGAACCTCAAATACATAACCCAACAACCCATGGATACGACGAGACCCGATGCTTGATGAATTCCGATCCGAGGGACGGCGGCAGTGACGCGTTGGCGGGTGCTTCCTCTCGAGGCTTCTTAGATGGTGTTGATCTCGTTCTGGAAGTCCTCGAGCTCCTTCTGGACGGCGGCGTACTTCTTGGCCATCTCCTCGTACTTGGCCTCCCACTGGTCGCGCTCCTGCTCGAGGGCCTGGACTTTCCGCTCGAAGTGGCCGGCCCGGACGTCGGTCTGCCGCAGCCTGTGGAGATGGAGGGGAAGGATATGGTCAGCATCGGGTTGTAAAGCGTAGATGGGGAGAATAGAGGGAGTAGGACGCGGTGTTGGGAGCGAGGGTGTTGCTTACTTCTCGTGGGCTTCGCGCAAAGTCTTGTCCGCTTGCTCGGCCTCTTCCTCGAGAAGTTGGATCCTTCGAGTCAGCGCTTCGTTCTGGGAGCCGTGCTCCGCGCCTTCGCTGGCAGCGGCCTTGAGCTGCTTGACTTGCTCCTCGAGTTTCTCTACCTCGGCCTCAAGAAGACCGTTCTTGTGTGTGAGGGACCGGATCTCCTGCTCCTTCTGGAGGTTCTCCTGCTCGAGCGTCTTGACCTTGGCCTGGAGCTCCTCGACCTTGGCGGCCGACTCCTCGGCCTCCAGGCGGAGCTGGTTCATTTTCTGGGGGTGGTGCGCGACATCGTGTTAGCCGTTGATCCTCATCAAGAGGACTGATGCTCGTCGATGGAGCAAAGCCAGTTGGGTCATCTCTACAGCATCACAGCAACACCAGGCTGTTGATGCCCGTGAAGACTCGGTGTGCTGTTGACGACCGCGAACGAACCCAATGGTGGGGCGAACAGGGGTCTTCAGGGGACGCGCAGAGCAACTCACCTCCTTGATACGATCCATTTTGCTGGCGGGGAGTTATTCGTCGGGAGACAGAGGTAATAGAGAGAGAGAAGTTGCAGTAGGTATGAAGCAGCGAAATTCAAAAGGCGATGTCACAGAAGGGCGCGGTGAGACGGGGGGAAGAAGTTGGTCAGGAGAAGGCAGCTGGTGTGGATGCGCCTGATGAAAGCGAGAGGTGCTGGTGGAAATGAGACCCAGCGACTGCCCCTCATTCGGGGCGGTGTCTGATCGACCAGGGTCTGGCTGATGGTGGGGTCACTTGCAGCTCCCTGCGTTGCTGTGCCAACACGCGGCTTGTTGAATTTCCGAAACGAGCAACCACGCGTTCTTCCGCGACCTTGATTCATCTTGCGTTCTGCATCGCCTTGACGTCAACCCATCATCGATCCTGGGCTAACCTATCGAACTTTTTCGACATTGATTCATCGACAATCGTAACTTAGGAATCCCTAGAATCGCCATCTGGGAGGTTATCCCAGCCCTCTGCGACGATGCTGGCCGCTCATCACGACCAGGAGAACCGATACGCCCTTCAGGCCAATGCCCCCAAACAGCAACTGCAGGCCAAAACCCCCGGTGCTCGCTATCCGAAGACACCTCTGAAGGTTCCCCTTAACGACGAGAACGCCGCTCGAGTTTTTAATGGAAAGGGTGTCCTTCAAGGGAAAGGCAACAATGAGAATACCATCACTTTGGGGAAGGGGGCCAATGGTCTGGGCAAGACTGGAAAGCTGGCTGCGGTAACCCCAGCTGGCATGTGTTTCCTGCGTTGTTATCGCGAGTACTGTGAACGACAGCTAACTCCCACAGCACCCCAAACTGTCCGCGCCCCCCTCGGCAACAAGACGACCAATGCCAAAGCCAGGAATGCCTATCAGACCCCAGGCGTCAAGCCGGTGGCCCGCGATGTGGAAAAGACTGCAGTCCGGCCAAGCAGCAACCGTCGGCTCAAGCAAGCCGCTCCTCACCTTGAAGGGCCCAAGCTGGAAGTTCATGCCGACAAGAAGCCTCTCGACGACGAAGTGGAATACGCCCCGCCGAAGCCCAACGATCTCCCGTATGAGTCGGACGTGTTTCCTGACGGAGTGTTGACGTTCGACGGACTCAAGCCGGAGAATCTTTTCAAGGGCTACTATCAATACTACTTCAACCGCGTGGGCGACGACGGGAAAACGGCTGTGGAGCGGGAAATGGAGGAGCGACAGAAGAAGAGCTTCGAGCGTGGCGAGGAGCAGATCCTCCGGGATATGGACGACTTTGACTGGAGCATCGGCGACATCCCGGAAAGCAAGGACGTGTTCAAGAAGAAGACCGTCACACCATCCACCAAAGCCGCCACGACCAAGCTGGCCATGCGGCCACTCTCCAAGCCCGCGTCCACCATCGCATCCAGGAAGGCAGCTGCTGCGCTCTCACTGTCCGCAAAATCGACCAACACAAACTCTGCGACCATCACCTCGGTCACCAAGCCCACAACCAAATCCTTCCTTCTTCCCAAGCGGACGACATCCCAACCCGTCACTCAACAGTCCATGCTTACATCTCGCGACCGCGCACCCACCATCGCTGCCTCACGGAGCACACTAGGCTACGCCAAAGGCCGCTCTGCCTCATCGGCCGTTCACAGCAGAACCGCTAGCACCAGCAGCAGCGGCTCCACCACCAACCGCCCGCTTTCGCGCCAGACAGGCACCATCGCCGCTGCCAAGCCGCGCACGCTGGCGAGGTCCGCCAGCGTCGCATCCTCTGCCTCTACGGGGTCGGACACCATCACGCCGGCCCGGTTGGCTCAGCAGGCGCCGTCGAAAGAGGTGAAGAAGCAGCCGGATTTTCTGGCCATTTTGGACGGGGATGATGCCGAGGATGATGATGATGGCCTTCTGGGCGGTGGTCCGGTGGTGGATGATGAGGAGGACGGGGAGTTTGAGCTCAAGCTGGAGTTTTAGGGTCAGGAGTAGTGAGGTGAGAGGCACGAATGAAGGGAAATGGTTGGCGTTGGAAGGCGTTTGGAAAAGGATGAAGTAGGGCTGGTGTTTGTCTGACCTTGATCGATCGTTTTCGTTGTATAATATTTCCTAGTTGTCTGAATGCCTTATGAGGCTGTCATTCCTGAGACTTGGGTTCGGGCTACCTGGTGTATTTGCATCTATGATCGATGGTCCTGGATTAAAGCTCTTTCTCTTCCCATGAGAGATCGTGAAACAAGGCGTTGTCCTCAAGATGAGGTTCCGAGGCATCTTCATCCATTGAGCAGTCTTACAACTCAGTTTGAGCTTTGCAATGGCCAGCGTTTGTTCCTTCATCTCGAGAGACCTCAGAATCGTTTCCTTTCTCACGGCTTTGCTCTCTTTATTGTATTTGCTCTGAGAAAGCTCCACGTTAAACTCGAGATGCTGATTATTCATCCCGCTGATGACAACATGAAGGGAAGCCCAACACACATCAACTCGAGAAAACCACCGGGAACTGAGTCAACAGTTTATGAACCTTAAAATTGATTGTGCTCGTTGACGCTGTCATCTAATAATGTGTCCCTTGTGTATTCTTTTCCTAGAATATATGTACTTTAGTTGCCAACGGTGGTTCTGTTTCAGCTCTCTCCTGCAATCTTCCTCGGGGAGGTCGACAAACAAACCTGGTGGAGAGGCGCAAATGCGGATTGTGGAGCCCAAGTCACAATGCCATGGCAATTCCATCATTGCTCCATCCCTTTCTTCCTGCAGGGCGCTTGGGCCACCTTTCCCATTTGGCTTGGCACGGGTCCACCGCCCAGCCCCGTTCTTGGCTTGGCTCAACCAACCACGGACCTGAATGGGCCTTGAGCTGCCTTTTGCTTGCTCGCGACCTCAACACACGGGAACGCCCTGAACTTTCGAACTTTCATGCCGATCGGCCTCCCATTTCAATCCGCCATCTCACAACTCGCCTTGGCTTTCCCCGACTTCTCGTCCACCGACCAGCCCGAGGAACCCGGCGCGCTTTGCTACACTCATCATAATATTTTCCCGGGTCTCTTTTCTTTTGTTTTCTACTATTATCACTCACGTCAGCGGCGTCTGGGACGGCGGCGCGGCTTTGCGAAAGAAACACCGCCTGCGACAACGGGCTGTCGCGTGGACGACACATATGCGCGCGTAGCCTGGCACGAAAACCCGCCAACCCCTTCTCCGCGACACCGCGACACGCCGGCCAATCCAATTCCATCGGCCCATCAACACTATCGTCATCCTTTGCATGGTGGTCTAAAACCAGAATCTCCGGTTCCAGAGACGATGGTTGGAGGACATTGGTTGCGGTAACAGACATCCCTTCTCGCCATGACTCGCCCTGCTGGCGCGAGCTACGCCGAGTTCTTCCCTACTGCTCCTCGCGCTGCTAGGGACAGGGCAATGGAACGCGAGAGAGCCAAACACAAACCACAGGATCCAACCCAATCATCGTTACATTCATCATCAGCCCCATCGTCCAGCAAGGATCAGGATGAACCCGTCACCGACCACTCATCCCGACCACACGTGAACGGTTCTGGCCCCGCGACGGCCGATGAAGTTGAGTCGCTCTCGGGAGACGCATTGAACGCTGGTGGATCTGCTAGCTCCCATGCCAGCGCAAGTTCCTCCGTCTTCAGCTCATCAGGGCGCCCAAGCGGTTCGAGCGCCATGAAAGCCTCCATTGCGCAGCTCACCCCGCCTACTACTCATACCTCCCCCTCCGCATGCCCTCCCACGGCGGAACTTAGCAAGACTCAGTCGACCACCCCTCTCCTCTCCGACAAAACACAAGACCTGATGTCTCCCGCCAACGGATCACTCAAACCTACCTCGGCGATGGCCGGTCGCGTGCCCGCCCTAGACCCGTCTCGCTCGGTTCTTTGCATCAAGCGCACATATGACGAAACACTTCCCCGCGCCGAAAGGATGAAGGCGAAGCCGATATACAAAGAGTTTGGATTGGTATGTACATATAACAATAACAATAACCCTCTGAGGGGGGAACGTCATCTGGAGTGTGAACCGCTTGGCTAATGCTGCGCATAGGAGAACCATGATGACGTTCCCCCCTCAGACCCCCGCCTCGCCAAGGGCGGGAGGTTGAACTACATCAACGTCGATTTCCACCTGCCCAAGGCTCGCCTACGCCATGCGCCCTACAACCTCCGGCCCTGGAAGTTCGACCCCAAGACGTCTTGCGGTCCCGGGCCACCGACACAGATCGTGGTCAGCGGCTTCAACCCCTTGATATCCTTCTCCAAGGTGACAGCCGTCTTCGCCATGTTCGGTGAAATCGCCGAGAGCAGCAACAAGATGCATCCCGAGACCGGCAGCTACTTGGGATTTGCGACTTTTCGCTACCGCGATTCGAAGCCGACTCGCACCCGCCCTGCCGCTGTAAGCGCTGTTGATGCTGCGAAGCGCGCCATCCGCGTCATGAACGGCCAGCGGATCGAAGCCAACGTGGTCCGTGTGGAGTACGATGCTGAGGGCAAGAAGAGCACTCGGATGCTGGAGGAGATCCTCAACAAGGAGAAGAAGGAGGAGGAAGCCGCGCGGGCGGCGGCTGCGAGTGAAACCAAGATGGCCCCCGGGTCCAAGACGAAAGAAGCCATCCCAGGTCCACCGCCGACAGCGCCTAAGGCCCCTGCCGCGCACCGCAGTCTCGTCAATGTCAACGGCGTCTGGATGCCCAAGCCTCGGCCGGATTCGATCATAGAAAGCGAGCCCGTTCGGACCCACCTGAAGCACGACCCGTACATCTTTGTCGCTCACGAGCATGTGCCTGTCATGCGAACCACAGTCGAACACATGAAACGACGCCTGAAAACGTTCCAGTTCGAAGATATCCGGGCAGACAGGAGTGGCTATTATATCATCTTCCGCGACTCGGGATATGGCCGGTCTGAGGCTGAACGCTGCTACCGCGCTGCTAACCGTACCGCCTTTTTCACCTACACCATGGTCATGTCCCTTCACCTATACGGCACGGAAGGCAAGCCTTCGCATTCTTCCGAGACTCGTCATCGCAGTCGCTCGCGAGACCGGAGACGGAGTGATGATAGATCATACCGAGACCATGACCGTGATCGCCACCACGACTACGACCATAGCAGTCGTCGCGACGAAGAGCGGGAGCGGCGCGAGGAGCAGGATCGACGACGCCGCGAGGAGGAGGCGGACCTGGAAGAGGAGAAGAGGCAAAGAGCTAAGAACTTCGACCCCGTGCTGGAGGCGGCCGATGTGGTACTTCGCGAGATGAAAGAACAGCTTATCAAGCACATCCGCACCAAGATTGCCGCCCCAGCACTATTCAACTTCCTGGATCCCGTCAATCATGTCGACAAGCGTCGGAGACTCAACATCGAGGACCCTCGTGCCAGCGCCAGGCTTCCTCCAATCTTGCTGGATGATTATGAGGACAAGTCTCCGGTTGGCACCCCCAACTCAAGAGCTGACCCGCTTGAGCGGAGGACAGCCCGGCTCAATGTGTCGTCGCTGCCGCCCATCCGGAGGGTCAAGAACGCCGCCGGCGTCAACGCTCGCAAGCATGGCTTCAACGATCCTTTCGCTCGGAATCGCCCGACCGCAAGACGCACTGCATTCCGCGGTCTCCACTACCGGTTGAGAAGCGACAGTGATGTCGAGTCTGAGGACGAGACCGAAAATCGGACCTCTATCGGCAGGGATACCGAGGAGCCGGAATCACGTCCTCGCAGTCGAATGAGCTCGGACGACGAGGCCGACAAGGACGAGTATGGATCATGGGGTCTTCGCGACGATGACTCCATGACGGAAGCCAGTTTCGCGCTCACCGATGGTTCTGGTCTGCCGAAGAAGAGGAAGTTGGATCTGCAAGTCGAGACTGCTCTCAAACGGCAAAAGAAGACGGATGAGGAACTGTTCGGTGTGACTATCGATCGCATCGGTACAGACTTCCCATCCAGGGAGGAATCGGAAGACATTGTGCTCCCCGACGCGGACGCCCCCATCATCGAGCCCAAGGAGGAGACAGACAGCTCGCGGCTCCCGACTCCTATGCCACAAGAGCCAAAGACGAAGAAGAAGGCACCAGCCAAACCAAAGAGGAAAACCAAGAAGCAGCTGTTGGAGGAGCAGGAAGCCCTCAAGAAACAGCAGCAGGAAATCTTCGAAAGGGAAGCGGCGCGGTCGGAAGAGGTGGAAGAAGCCAAGCCGCCGCCACCACCACCGGAAGAAGAGCCAGCTCCCAAGCCAGAAAAGGCCGAGAAAGAAGAAAAGCCCGAGTTGGACGAGAACTTGTATCCGTCAGAGAAGGTGTCGGCTCTCGAGCTTCCCAAAGACTTCCGCTTCGACGTGGCAGCTCTGGAGGAGCTTGCCCTCGGGCCGCACGATCAACCGGATCTCGAGAAGCTTCGCAAGAAATTCGGTAGCGGCACGCTGGAGGATCCGGAGCTCTGGCTCTGGAGGCGGGATCGGATCCGCGAACTCAATTCCGCCGACGGCACGGCCAAAAACCCGGTACACATCGAGGGCTACTATGTGCCCAACCCCACCGGATGCGCGCGTACCGAGGGCGTCAAGAAGATCCTCAACTCGGAGAAGTCCAAGTACCTGCCGCACCACCTCAAGGTCAAGAAGGCCCGGGAGGAGCGGCAGGCGCAGAGCGGCAAGTCGGCCAAAGATTCTGCTCTCGCGGCGGCCGAGGCCGCCCGCCTCGCAGCCGAAAGCCTCAGCAACTCGCGCGCCAACCGGGCCAACAACCGGAGGTTCGTGGCGGATCTGAACGACCAGCGCAAGACGCTGGGCCAGGACTCGGACGTGTTGCGCTTCAATCAGCTCAAGAAGCGGAAGAAGCCGGTCAAGTTTGCGCGCTCCGCCATCCACAACTGGGGGCTGTACGCCATGGAGAACATACCCAAGGACGAGATGATCATCGAGTACGTCGGCGAGGAGGTGCGGCAGCAGATCGCCGAGCTGCGCGAGGCGCGATACCTCAAGAGCGGCATCGGAAGCAGCTACCTCTTCCGCATCGACGACAACACCGTCATCGACGCGACCAAGAAGGGCGGCATCGCCAGGTTCATCAACCACTCGTGCATGCCGAACTGCACGGCAAAGATCATCAAGGTCGAAGGCAGCAAGCGCATCGTGATTTACGCGCTCCGGGACATTGCGCAGAGTAGGTTTTCCCTTCCCGTCTTCCTTTTTGTAAACCCCAAGCCAAGATTGGGGAGAGAATGCAGTAGAAAACAGATCAGCTGACCACATCGGCCCACAGACGAGGAGTTAACGTACGACTACAAGTTCGAGCGCGAGATTGGCAGCACAGACCGCATCCCGTGCCTCTGCGGCACGGCGGCTTGCAAGGGCTTCCTCAACTGAGAGACAATTTGCTGCCGTTACAACAAGAGGTTTGCGGTTGTTGCTGCTGCTCTGGCCAGATACCGTCCTTATGCGCTTCGCTGCCGTCTTTTTGCCCTACTATTTCTTCTTGGTCAGAGTTCGTCAGGGTTGAGCTGGATGATGGCGTTTCCTTTTCTTGTTCTTCTTATCTTAATTCGGCGAGTGGGATGTCGTTGGCTTTCTTCTCGATTGGGGGAAGTTATCAAGGTGAAGTGGACTTCCAAGGTACTGCCGAGAGCGCTTGGCTTGGCTTCTAGAATATGGTTTACTTGAGAAGAAAGATGAGGCAGGGATGGATACGGGGGTGGTAAGGAGTGACGATGACGATGTTGATGATATGCCCAGCCGAGGCATAGCTTTTTGTATCAATGTAATAATACACTCTGGTCGTAGTTAAAGCCATTCTGGCGATGGGAAGGGAGGGGCAATAAGAAGAGGACGGGGCAAAGTCCCCCCTGGCATAGGCAACTTTTGTCAACTGCATTGTTGGTCTGAGTTGGCGTTGAGAGAGACTTGGGACGTCGAGGAGTGAGCATCGAAGGGAATGTATATACCAAACCAAGTTTTGAGGGCCAGTGTTGGTGAGTTTTGGTAATAATAGAAGATAGCTTGTGGGATGAAAGATTTGTGTCCATTGTTCGGATAGAGAATGTTGGAGATGCAGTTCCAACTCCTTCTCACTCTCTCAAAGCCGGAGCTCCGTCTTCCCTATCTCTGCATCCTTACCTTGTATATACATAGGATTTTGTTGGACTCATCTGGCGCATCATTATGGATGTTGAAGCCTCGATTCCAGACACATCGGTTAGACAATTTTCCTACGCTGACTTTTGTACTTATTTATGTACCTATCCCATTCCGCAAAGCCCCTACCCTCTCATCTGGACAAGGCTGTCTCTTCGTCCATCCCAACAGCGTTTTATTTCTTGTAGCCCCCAGTGTGTTATCAACACACCCCTCCAGCCGTCGAAACACTGTCATTGACACGGTATCCAGCACTTCTGGGGTCGGAAAATCAATGAGCGACGCCCACTGCTTACGTTGTCGAGATCTTATTTGCAGCTGCTCCAGCGGGACTACAGTGCAGATGAAATGGCCGACCGGTCGAAGGCGCTGCGTTATGTGCTCCACTCACGGTTGTTCGGGTTTGGAAATTTTGAGGTGTACAAGTTAATTAATTAATTGTTGGTTCTTTCTGGTCCCTTGGGTGTTGATGCACAGTCATTGCTGTTGTTTGTGTCTTCAACTGTATGTATGTACCTGGCACATGCGAGGCCAGGTCGGTCAGATCAGGTAGTTTAAATGCCCTGCTCCTCGATTAGAAGAAGGTAGCTTGGAAGGGAGTTCGACGATGAGACGGCCATTGGCAAACGATATGGAAGAAGGTTGTGACGTTGTTATTCTCCATCTTTCAAATCTGATTATACAAGTAATGGCTGAACCGCATGCCTCCAATGCCAACAGGCCCAATGGACGCACTGGTTGTCGTTTTGCTCATCTTTGTATCATCTTTCAACCCTCTCTCCTTGGTACTATTGGTTTATTATCGATTGAAGAGCAGCAAGAGACTTCCCGGTGTTTCGCACTTTCACATGAGGCATCTCACAAGGTAGACTCGAACATGTATTACTACAGCTCTATTCATCATAAACACCAACTCAAAGTCCTCTGAATGATAAAATGTGGATTAACTTCATTCCCAATCTAACCTGCTAGATGACACCAGCATCCATAAACCGCCCGTTTCTTCCAGTCCCCGATCCATGGATAATTTAACAAAAGAATACCAAACATGAACCCTCATTCCCACCAAAGGATGCCTCTTGATCTTGCCTATCAATACAGTCATGCCTTCTCCGGTCGGGCCCTCCATCCTGTTCCCAATCCCTTCGCCGCCCATTCTCTTCTACCTTACCAAATAGCCGCCGGGTCATGATCAAACCTCGCCAACTCCTTATTAGCATCTTCCAAATCCTTCTTCGCCTTCATTCTCATATAAAAGATGGGACAATCTTTGCTACTGCAGATGACTTCGCAGTGCATACTGCCCTGGCAGCGCTGGCATTGGGTCCAGAGCCGCCCGAACCTGACCTCCAGCTCCGACACCTTATCCAGCGTCTTCTTGTACAGTTCGCCCACGCGCGGGGCATCGTCCTTGCACACGGCCCCGTTGGCCTCCTCCTTGCCCGTCAGCGGCTTCTTGCAGCCCATGCAGGTCTGCGTCTTTTTCGCAAACTTCATGAGTCCTCCCACCGTCGGCGCCGCGACCGAGATGGCGCGGGTGTGGGCGCCCGTAAGCAGGGACTTGGCCTTGCTCTCACCGAGGATGGGCTCGAAGATGCGCCCGAGCGGTTTGGCTAGCTGGTTGTCCAGGTAGTACTTGGTGTCGATGGGGACGTTGTGCTCGAGGACGTAGATGGGGTCTTCAGAACGCTCAAAGTTCTTGGACCCCGCGGCGCCCTTGACCATGACGTAAGCCACACGGTCACCGAGGCCTGGCGCGGAGCCCGGGTCGCGCTTCTTCATGCGCTGGGCGAGCTCGACGTGCGCTTGCTTGGCGGCGTAGTCCTCCTTGGTTAGTGCTTTGGTGATCACCAGCTTCGACATGTCGATCTTGTTCTGAAGCAGGTCCGAGATGGTGTCCTTGACATATCTGTGGATTGGTCAGTAATGGCATTCTGTAAGCTGGGGGGGGAGGGGTAAAACATACTCTTGCGCCCCATTGACATCCCGGTCGATCAGAATCATCCGGAGCACCTTCTCAATGACAGTCTGAACCAGGAGACAGTTGTCGCGACGCACCGTCTCGATACCTTTGGTATCCATCTTGTCCCACTTGTCCGTCTTGGTCCAGTACAATCCCGCATAACGCTTCTTGTTGATCAGGAGGTAAGGCCAGTACACCTTCTCGAATTCGAGCTTGATTGGCTTGGCGAATTTGGCCGACACGTATTGTGATGCATCCAGACCCAGCTTCATGGCCTCGGCAAGGTCAGTGGTGCCGAACTTGACCATGACGGAATCTGTGTCGCCATAGATGACCTGGGCATCGTGGGAGTAACCGTTGGCAATGCAGTACCTCTTCTCCACCTCTTGCTTGGTCTTTTCGATCATCTGACGGCCGTATGCGGTGGTGCTACTGGCGATCTCAAGGCATGGCAGCTTGCCATTGCTTGCACCCGTCAGACCGTACACAGAGTTGGCACTAATCTTCAAGGCCAACTGGCGACCGTTCAACACGGCCTTCTTGAAGGGGTCTGTCTCAGCGGCCAGTTCCTTTTTGGCCTGCTTGCGGGCTGCGAGCAGTTCCTCCAGAATCTGGGACAACAAGCCTTTCCTCTGCTTGGGAGTCACAAACATGTCGCCGTTGGGCGTCACGATATAGTCCTCATCCTTCTTGAGGTTGTACCTCTCAACGTCCCTCTTCTTGATGAGAGTCGTGTAGCAGAGATTGTGGGCCTGGATGATACTGGGATACAGCGAGGCGAAATCCAACGTGGCGATGGGCACGTCGTAGTAGCCACGGGTGGGCTCGATGACTGTAGCACCCTCATACTGCTCTTCGGACGACTCCGATCGAATGTTGGGGATGACAAGTTTTTGCTCCAGGGCCTTACGGCAGAGCTGACTCAAAAACTTGACTTGCTGGCCTCGAGCAAGGAGGAAGTTGAAAGGAACGCCCGTGACTCTTGCCATTTCGGTGTAGTTTTCGAGGCAGGAGAGTTTTTCCATCAACCTCTGCGGGAGGTAGGCATCTTTGAGACAGTACAGCGCGAGACGGCGCCGCGACTCAGGAGTACCCTCAAACAGCTCCGTGATCATGGAATGGTGGACATCCTCCTTCTGCTCGCCAAGGAAGTGCGAGCAGACAGAGTTGAGGGTGTAGCTGCGCAGATGGTGATCGCGCTGGATCAGTTGCAGCAGATCGAGCTGCAGACGGCCGTTGATGTTGGTGGCTTTAGTGTCGCGGTTCCCCATCTGCTTGCTGGAGAAGTTGGTGTCTTTGGACACGGACTGCACACGGGTGCGGGACCAGTACTCAAAGCCCTTCACGTCCAAGGCTTTCGCGCGGTCTAGGAGATAGGGAAAGTCGAAGTTGGCAATGTTGTATCCAGTGATGATGTCCGGATCAACACGTTCCAGAAAATCGCGCCAGGCCATGAGCATCTCTTCTTCCCTGTCAAAGGACAAGATATGGGTGGCCACGATCGGGCTGGTTTCGTCAAGGCAGAAGACGTTCCGTACGAAGGGCTGCTTTTCACCGTAGGTGGTGACAATGTTGGCGATCTGGATCACGGCGTCGTGCTTGGGCTCCGGGAAGATGCCTTTGCGGCCGGCACATTCGATATCGAAAGACAGGATACGAAGGGGGGCCATCTTGGACCACTCGCCAACAGGCTTGTGGGTAATCAGATCACGATAGCTCATCTCGGCCTCGATCTGGCAGTTCGACTGCTTGTTGTTGACAAGGGTATACTTGCCCGCCGGAGCTTCAACCCAGGCCATGCCCGCGAGCTAACTTCAGTCAGCGTCCATGTCTCCTGTTCCACAAACCCCGGAACGTCCTTACCGATGTGTCCACCATGAAACGGAGGATGTATTGGATGTTGTCATAGGTCATGACGGTCCCATCCGCCGTCTTCCACATGCCCTTGTAGTTTGCATCACCGTGCTCAATTTTGGACCGAACGCGGGCAATGAATTTCGGGTCCTTCACAGTGATCTTGATGAAGGGGTTTTGAATGTTTCCCTGAAAGCCGTAGATGCTCTCACGCATGGTCAGGGTGACGGAGTGGATGACAGGCTGGTGCACCTCAAGCTGGGTCTCGAGATATGCCTTGAAAGGCTCGCAGTCGGCGGGGGTGAAGGACACGGGGGCGGCGACATAGAGGTAGTGCTTGAAGTCCTTGACATGTAAGAGAACCGAGTTGCCATGGGAAGTAACGCCAAATAGGCGGACAGCGGTCTGGCCGTGAATGGTTCCCTCTTCGGCCTCGATGGCCTGGAAACTGAGGTTGGTTGTGACGGGGTTGAAGTCGCTCGGGACGGGAGGACGATCCCAGACCTGGTCCTTCTCGGCATTGGCATGCTTCAAGTCTGAAATGCCCTGGCCCATGCGCTCCAGGACTTCACTCTCGAAGGTGCTCTTATGCTGGCTCGAGGCCAGCTTTCCGCGACCATCATTCTGGGAGCTGGTCAAGCGGTTGTTCGCGGGTGATGATGTGGGCTCATCGATGCGGCGTTTCTTTGCCGAGACAGGAGGATTAATGATGTTGCGTCTGGCGCTCGACGCCTCGCCGAAGACGCGCTTCTGTGGAAGGGTTGCCGCAGGCATGGTGTCGGCTGAACAGGATAGAGACCAAGAGGCACAAAAGGATCGGGTGAAGAACGAAGAAAGAAGGGGAGGAGTGGGAATAAGGGAATCAATGGGTCATATCGTTGATTCAGTGCCTTCCGTGACCATGAAGCATCGTACGCCAATTCCTCGGATTGGTATGGCCTCAATGTTGTGTTGTGATGATGGACAAGGAGGTGGGGGATGGAGGACTGCAAGAGGAGAGGTGACGGCACGAAATTCCAAAGTGGACGCGACTCAGCATCCCTGAGACGTGACTGGACCCACTTCGTAACGCGACCGCTTAATGGGCTGCCACGGGGACGTGTTGCAAGTGTTGTGCCAAGAATTGAAGCAGCTGGGAGCCGAGCGAAGTGTTGATGCTAAGCACTCAAGATGAGGTGGTGGATCAAAAAGATCTCGTTGCCTAAAGGTTGATTTCGATTTCCATCCAAGCAATACTGCGTCCGTCTTCCTTTGTTCTTGCCTGACATTCAGAATGGCTTCGGATGAGCAAGAAAGAGATCACGTGAGATCGCGTACCTATACCCTAACCCTTGTCATGATTTACCCCGCCAACCCACTTGATCCAAGTCACGCTTGTTTACTTCCCGGTTTCCAGACTCGCTTCTCATCCTCATGCATCAACTTCTTTCAGTCACAACTTCCAACCTCTTAGACAAACCAAATACAATTTGATCATTTCTACAGCCCATAAAACCATCTTTCGACGTCTTGCATACCAGACTAATTCAACACCATGGCCGACCGCCACCCCTCCTCCCGGCCCTTCCCAGCCGGCACGAACCGAGCCCGTAGCGGCATCCCCTCAACCTCGACCCAGAGCGTCCGCCGCAACTTGTTTCCCTCACATCTCACCCGCCGCCAGCCCGCCGTGTCACCGCCTCCCGAGGACGCTCCCCATTTCGAGGCCAGCAGCCAACACCAGCACCACCTCCGTCACAACAACAACCACTTCGCGTCTGCCTCGACGCCCTCGCCCAGCGACATCGTCGTCCGCGACCACAATGGCGAGATCGAGCTGGGGGACCCGCCAAGCCCGCTGGTCGACGATGCCGAAGAAGACCCGGAGGCGGCCGAGGCGCGCCACGAGTCCGAGATGGAGCGGCAGCGCTTGGCCGAGGCTGTGCGGCAACACCGCATGGGCCAACACGGCGTGCCCGCACACCCTGAAGGCAAGGACAAACACGATTCTTCTCACTACCGTTCCATCTTTCCCAACACCACCACCATTACCACTACCTCCACCCCCTCATCTCCCGTTAGCATCTCCTCCAACATCAGCAGCAGCAGCAGTAGCGGCAGCAACGGCAGCGAGTGCTCCATCCGACTTCATCTTGACTACCTGACTAAGACGATGGATCCTCCCGACACAGAGCTCCTCGAGGCGGTTAAGGCGAGTTTGCGAGCGAAAGTGGCCGCCCTGGAAGAAGACAGATGGCTGTATGAGCCCGACCCGCCGCAGCGCCTTCACCAATAATGTCGTTTTCGGTCCCTTCGTCCGTCGTCGTTGTTCTTCGTTTTCAGTTCGCATCGCTTGGTATTAGGGAAGAATCGTATTTGAATCAGCAACAGCAAGCAGGCTACGGAAAAATAGAATCGCCTCCCATCCCCCGCACATGGGTGTTGTGTAATCATATATCCGTTGGTTCGTAGTTTATCCTCTCCTCCGCATCATCGTCAATCCAACCCCTCCGCAGCAGGCGCATCCACCCTGCGCGGCCCCGGCTGTCTCCTCTGAGCACCGCCGCCGGGGGCGCCTCCAAACAAACTCCCCATCATATCCAACAGCGGATTGCTTTGCCTCGGCCTTTGGATGCCAAAGTACATCTCGGCGATCCCCTCCAACGCCTGATCCCACGCGCCCCCTAACTCCCCAATGTTGGCCACATACTTGGTCTTAAGCTGGCGGAACAGGTCAGGCGTGCCCTTCTGCACGGCCAGCAGCAACAATCCAAGAAAGTTGAGCAGCGGCAGGCTGGGGAAGATTCGCACGTCGGCGCCTGCGGAACTGATATCCTGCACGGCCAGCCCCGGGTTGTCGGCCGCAAGCGCCGAGATGAAGAAGCGGTACGAGGCGTTGGCCGCGCGCACGTTGGCCACCAGCAGGTAGGGCAGCACGGCGCGCGCGCAGTATATGCCGGCCGTGTGCGGCTCGTCTTGCTGGTACCACTTGTATTCCATGCGGCTGAGGACCTCGGCGGACTCCTTGGTGCCCAGGACCAGGTGCCGTTCCGCCTCCTCGGCCGACTGCTCTTCGGCGAAGAGAGTGCCGACCACGTGGTGCAGCTCCGGGTCGCCCGAGGGGTAGTCGCCGAACTTTTTGGACCAGCTGTGCGGTGGAGAGTACGGGTGTTAGCAATTATCCCAAACAGAGAGCACTCCAATAGAGAACAAAAAACATACTCAATCATCTCCTTAATAAACTTCTTCCTCGTCGGCTCCTCCTTGGCAAACAAGCGCAACAGCGTCACCAGCCGGCCGCGCGACCCGGCGTCCGGCTTCTGGCCCGCCTGCCGGTACGTGTCGACCAGCAGCACCGCCAGGTCGCCGCCGCTGCCGCCCAAGCCCGCGCGCAGCAGCGACTGCGACACGCTCGACAGGATGTCGACGGCCGCGGCCCAGTTGCCCTGCTTGGCGTACCGCGCTGCCACGAGCCGCGTCTCCTGCGACGCCTCGTACTGCTCCTCGAAGGTGCCCTCGGCGATGCGCTTTTGCAGGCGCGCAATGATCTTTTCGATCTTGTTGGACATGGTTTGTTGTTGCTTGTTGTTGTGGTGGTGTGTTTATTGGGTAGGCTGGCAGTCGGTCGGTCTGTTTGTTTGTTTCTGGGAAGTAATTCTGCTCTCGATTCTAGGTCCCAAGGTTGAGAAAGAAAGGCCGGATGAAGTGGCCGTTGAGCGGCGGTGGAAGGAAGATGGGGTGGTGTTGGGGGTTTACCGGTTGCGGCTTTACTCTCAGCCTTGTTCCTTCCAATTTAAAACGCTCTCGGAAGGAAGTACAGGCGGGTTAGGAAGCTTAAAATGAGCCGACCGTCAAGGTGTTATGTTGTTGAAGGAGGTTCAGCCGAAACAGTGACGATGCTGATTGAGTGTCGGGAGCTACGTCTGCGCTTGCCCCACCAACCGCAACAATGTGGGGAACTGCCCCGCCTCGATTCTCTCTGCTTCTGTCAGGAGCTGCGAGGGAAGACGAGCATGTGTGTCACAAGCAACTATGCATGTTTTCATGAGATCGGGATGTGAAAAGAATGCCATAAAATTCCAGTGATTATATAGTTTACTCTCTCACTCTTATGTGTGAACCATTGTTTCAAGGACACACTCTAGTATTGCCAAATGCTCAGGTATAGATATAAGTAAGGTACAACATGTGTTCAAGCTTGGGGTGTACTCACAAATGAAGCGCCGCCAGGTACGTGATGTATACACAGCTGAACACATGGGAAGCACAGGTGCAAGCGTCCAGGATACTCACCATAATCGAGCCAGACATATCAATATCACAACAAATTAGGGAGGTGGTTCGTAAGACCCCGCTGTCTTTTATTACTTTACCCATCTCACATCTGCCTCGTGCCGCGTTGGTTGGGTGTGGTGCATGCAACTCTCTTAAAGGCCGCCCAACCCCATATCAACCATCACGACCTTGGGCTATGCCATGCTGCCTCTATCTCATGATCTATCTCCAGCCCATTACCACCGTCTCACTCCCAACTCTGCCCTCCGCGACCGAAACTGATCGATCAAGTAGTGCTCGTGAGCACACAGCCCATCCACCAATGCCTCACCCGAGAAGGCAATCATCCACTTGACCCTTCTGTCCCTTCCTCAGCCGTTTCACTTTTCGTTTCTCCTTCTTACCGCCATTGTGGTCATCGTCACCACTTAGGGACAGAGATTCTCTTTCCGCCCGCCTCCGTATCAACCGTGCTTGCCGAACTGAGTCTTCCATAGCCCCAGCCGTTGGCAGCGCCGGGAGGGAAGCAGGCCGAGGTGGCGAGCTCAACAGCGGGTTTGTCTCCGGCTGCGATTCGGACAGGGTAGGGTCGACGAACATCATAGACATCAAGCTCTCTCTCCCATTAATTTCGTTTCTTGCATCCCCTTCCGGTCCTGCCGTTGTCGTTGTTGGTTGCGAGGTGGGACGTTTTCGCCAAGGGCGGAAGTCCAAAGTAGGGAGGGAGTTCGGACGCCGTTTTTGGTGATGAAGGAGCTTCCTGTCTTCCTGCTCTTCTTCATCTTCCTCAATCGGAGGCAACTCCCGGATCGTGACGCGAGCTTGGCGGCGCCGATGTTGTTGTCCGGACTGGTAGCGACGATGATTAGGCTGGGCGGTGGTGGCATGATGGGTTGGCAGCAACAAATTTCGATGTTCATCTTCTAGATCCCATTATTAGGTTTGGCCTGGCCCTGGGATTGGGCCTCCTGGTTGCCGCTCGTCTCGGGGCCGTCGTTGAGATCGATCAACGGCGGAGGATCATCAGGAGGAGCCATGCCGGCTCCGCCAGTTCCGACGTCCCTCGAGGGTGGGCGCATGAAGTACTGCATGTTCGGCCGCTCCTGCATCTCTATCGCCTTAGGTGAAGGTGCACTCTCACGCGTCCGGTTATTCCTGATTTCCTGCAACGAAACATGGGCCAAGGTAGGTGAGACTCCTGACTCCATCTCCATGACCTTATCATAGGACGGGGGCTGCGGAGAAGACGCAGGGCGTGGCGGCAGGCTGGGGTGGTTATGTACACGCCTGAGCTCAGGGAACTCCTCGTAAAGTCCAGTTTCACTGCCGCCAAAGGCCGAGTCGTTATCCGGGAAAGGCGGAGCATCGCGCATGTCGTCATCGCGATCTGATCCGGCCCCAAACGACGCCCGGTTGGTCGCCATCGAGTCCATGCTGACGGATCTCTGGAGGCGCTTCGACTGCGAGACATCACCGATGCCGGCGCTCCGTTTATGCGCCGCCGTGCGGCTTGCCTCGACCAGCTCTTGCTTGAACAGTCGGTTGTCAAACCGGACAAAGTTCCTGAGAGCATCCGAGAGGGGAATAGGCTCTTGCTGCATAGCCTTCTCCGAGGCATATACAAGGATGGGCTCACACCCAACAGAACATGTCTCCTTTTTGACCGTCTCGAAGGTGACGATCTGGAATCGTTGTCAGTTTGTGCAGTGGGTTGGGGAGACAGACCAACAAAAAAAAAAAGTTACACATACCTCATGCTCAACCGTATTGTCATCCGCCCGGAGCCACGTCTTCCACCACTTCTCCTCCGCAGGTGCAGCCTCGGCGCCATCTGTGGGCTCCGTTCCCGGTTCCTGCACCCTGAGCTTTTGGTACACCACATTCTCCTTGTCCACGACCCCACGCAGAGTGTACTTGTAAACGGGTCTGTACCGCTCCTGCGAATCCTCAGGGTCTGTAAACCGCGCACACATGGCCTTGCGCAGCTTCTCCAAATCCTCTTTCAGGGGCGCGATGCGGACTGAACACATATTTCTGTTAGCATAGCCCATTAGGGGTACAAAGATTTTTGCCTTACCATCAATGCACTCCTGAATTTGCGCTGCCTGCCGCTCCAATTCCTGAATCCTCGCCTCGCAGTCGGCAACGACCTTGGCTTCATCTGGAAGCAATGGTGCCTCGGCAACAACGTCGGCAAGGTAAAAGTCGTCTGGAGCTTTGTGGCCCTGGCAGTGATCCCTCCAAGCGGCGCGGCGCTTGATCCGCTGGATCCTCTCGCGACAGAGCTTCAAGCCCTCCGCGATCAGAACCCTGCGGTCATCGTACACTTTGCCTGTGTGGGGATTGACCCATCGGAGCAGATCCTCTTCCTTCTTCCTGAGAGCATCAACCGCTTTCATAGCCTCGACCATGTCAAGCTGGAGGAGCCTGACCTCACGGCGATTCTTTTTGACATATCGGTCGAGATACAAAGTCTCGGGTATGTCGACGGCATGGGGCAGCTTGTTCACACCTTGGAGACGGCAAGTGAAAACATCAGACACCCGACTCATCCACGCTGTCCTCGCAGTGGACTGATCCTCCTTGGCCAACCTAAATTCCGTGAAGAACATCCAGTCCAATGCGTGGTAGAGGTTCTCGACTTCAAGCTCCGAATCATCTCGCACTTGAAGATCGAGGATGCCGAAAGAGTTCGTTGTCTGCAGTGCCAAATCACTGAGGGCTCCGATCTCCACATGTGACACAAAAGCATGCAAGATCTCGGGATCCGCTTCTTCATTGGCCGAGTGGAATGCGTAAAAGAAGGTCTTTTCGGCATTATCCGTGAACTTGTCCTCAATATACTCGGCACGCGTCAGAAGGTCGGCTGTACCATACGCGCGATCGGTGCCTTCAAGGAAGGCGATGAGGCGATGGATTTCATCGGTCCACGAAATGCGCTCCCTATCACCGATCAAATCGCGGGGTTCTTGAGCCGGAACGGTGATGGGCTGACCTTGCCACCAGTCGCTCTTGGTGCCATAGCCATAGCCGGGGGTGTCGCCGGTCCGGAGAAGCGCGTTGCGAGCGGCAGGGATGGTCTGAAAGATCATAAGAAGGGCTCCTAGGCGATGCTTGTTCCATTCTGGCTCAAGACGGCAACGAAGGAGAACCGGGGCACCGGGCTTTCTTGAGCGGAGGGTAGGATCTGCATCGGAGTCGCGGTTTGACAGGCGAACCATGGCCCACTCGTCGGGCTCGTAGTCGGGACGGTTCGCAGGTCCAAACACAACACCCGACTCGCTATTGATGACGCCCGATTGCTGGGGCGCTGGGGCAGGCGGTGGTGGGAAGGCGAGGGGGGGTTGGATCCCTGAGCCCTCCAGCGACGCGTTTATAGCCCTTTGCAACTGCTCTTGCTCCTCTTGATGACTTGTCGGTGTATCACTAGAAAATTCCGCCGTCGCAGCATCGACCAGCCGGCTCATGGGAGATCGGTTGTTGACTCTGGATGGGGGCCGGGAGGGTGCGCCTGAGCCATAATACGGACCCGGTTCGGTTCCAAGGATCGGGGGTCCATGTATTGAAAAGGCTAGGGATCAGATTGACTTGTCAGTAGTCCGATGGTGTACATCTGAACATCATGGACTTGTCTGGCGAAACCCACACGGGATATTGCTATTGTTCGCTCCCGGCGCATCGTCTCCCTCTCGGCCAGCTCCGAATGCGAGTTCATCCCAGCCGTATTTCCGTGAGAACTGATGATTGGGTCAACGGAGTGTCAACAACACAAATCGGAGTCAGAATTTGATCCGAGAAGCAGGAATCAGCGTACCTCGAACTCGTTGTCGAAGTACTCATTCACAACTTGGCCTATGTCTCCCCGGTGTTGCTTAAGAGCGTTCTTGATCAGGCCGCGGTCCGCACACCCGGTTATGCTAATAACCATATCGATTTGGTCGTCTTGGACGACGAAGGATGGAGCGTCGATAACCATCTTTGCCCCTCTCTCGGGCGCCGTAGGCGCCTGTACCGTCGAACGAATCGATTATTTGACAGTTTCAAGGGACCATCGGCCAGCGCGGAAACCAGAGACCAAGCGGAATGGTCGTTTGGTAATTGAAAGGTTGTATGGCGCCTGTGGATGATGTTCAGAGCCGGCGGGAGATGTCGTTGTCGCAAAATTCAAGGAGACGTCGCCGGTTGTGCAAGGTCAAGGTGGGGTTGATTTGGGCTTGAGAAGGTGGAAAGCGCTTACGGTTGGGACGGTTAAGAGAGCAAAAGAATGGGAAGAAGGCTCAAAAAGAATACTGGCCTATTGCCTGTCGACTAATCGTGTATGTCGCGGACGCTGGCGGGACACATGGTCAGGTGTCCTGCAATGGCCTGGTGATGAGGTCGTTGCCCACGACATGTTGGATGTGGGGTTTGCTCTGCTCGAAAACAGCTGCCCCGCCAGGCTGAGCCTTTGCCAAGGACAAAGCTGCGCGGCAGGCGCGAGCCGGACGTCTTGGCATACTTAACCCACTTACAAACAGGTGTAAAACTTCCCATGTTGAGCCTCATTTCATGGCAGACGTCAAACAACCTGGAAACCAACAGACCACCAAACGAAGGAATCCACACCTAAACAGAAAATGCATGGCTACCAAACCAAGGAACATTGTTAGTAGGTGGCCATCGAGGGCTTCAATGGAAGGAACGCAACATGTCACTGAGGGATGGCCAGAAGCCACTGTTCTACAAGGCCTTTGTGGTTCGCACTTACACAGTACCTCGGGAACCCGGCTAAGATCACTCAAAGTCCATCGACATCATCACCATCCTGAGAAAGGAAAGTAAAAGGAACACAAATACCTTATATTCAAACCTCCAGAAACCCCAGGTGCCTTTCTATATCCAAACCTAACTCCATTCTACGAATACACCCGAATCCCACTTAAACCAAAACGCCAAACGCCGTGACGACATCTGTACCTCCCCACTATCACCTTCCCCAAAGCCATCCCTTCCGGAGGGTGTCCGAGGCGACTACTCATCGTCGACAGAGACTGTGATGTGCGATTTTACATCATCGTCGTCTTCGTCAGAGGAGATCGTGATGTGCGACTTCACCTCGTCATCGTCTTCGTCGGAGGAGATCGCGATATGCGATCTCATCTCGTCATCTTCATCAACAGAGACCGTGATGTGGGATTGCACATCATCTTCATCGTCGCCCTCATTCCTATCTCCATCCTCCCTTTCCCAAAACCCACACTCAGACCCCTTCCACCAGTTGTCCTCGTAGTACTCACGAGGCAATGACGGGGACCGCACCGGCGGGCGTGGCGTTGGCAGGCCGAAGTCGACGGAAACGGCATCGCTGGCTGAAGCCATGGCGACGACGGACTCGGCGTCGGAGTTGTCTGGAAAATTGATGCTGGGACCATATTCTGAGAGCATGGTTTGCGAGTACTCCAGGAGTAAGCTTACCGCCTCCTGCACGTCCGAGTCCATGGAGACATCAGAGTCGGTGTCAGAGTCCGAATCATCGTCGCCAATGCTTGACGAACCTGGAGGGTATGGTGCCTCCGTCATGTTGACGTCAGAGTCGGTGGTGGCTAAACCCTCCGAGGCGTTGGCAACGCCAAAACCTTCGGGGATGGAAAACCCCCGGGGCACTTCTTTCAGCGATCTCGTGGCCGCACGGCGAGCCAGAGCGCGATACTCGTCGCGGTTGTTGCGGTAAATGGACGCCGCCCAGGGGTTGGTGGGAAGGCTCAAATCTGGGGTGTCGAGCAGTCGGAGAGCCGAGCGGATGACGCTTGCGATGTCAAAGGTTGGATCCCACCGCTCTGAGGTGGTGTCAGTGCGGGAAGCTTCTGCTTCCCCAACCTCTTGGAGGATTGGGAGGTGCATTTCGCCATCCGGGAGGACATTTGGATGGATGATATCCGTCCGGATAAAGAACTTGGGAGGTTTCTGCGGGTAGTGGTGGTTGAACTCCAGGCTTGCACGGACATAGGCGTTTCTGAAGTCACTGTGGTTGTTCGTGACCATGACGCCAAAGTCCCAGGTGAAGATGGTGAAGTGGTTGGCCTGGATAAAGTGATTAGCAAAAGGGCAGTAAGCAGGGACTGATTCGCCTACATTTTCGAAGTAGATCCACTTCTCGTTGCGGAGGGCAGCAAACCCCTTCTCGAGCTGAGAACGGGCAGACATTTTGGTTGAGTAGTTTATGCTTTGTGTTGGTCCGGAGTGTTGTTGTTTGTTGTTTTTCTTATTTCTTGATCAAGAAGTGATAGAAATCTTTGTGGTATTATTTGTTAGAACAAGCAACTCCAGGGAGGCCAAGGGGATTAAATAATCTTGGGAGTGGTCAAGTGTATGCTGAGATGACTTAGCAAGAGTCACAACGGTGATTCATTGTATTGCCCGAGCTTTATTGATCGAGTCACAACTATTGTCAGTGCGTGGTGTTCAGGCGCTGAACACCAGACGACAATACTGACGAGGTCTGAACACCAAACGACAATAGAAGGCAGTCATGTCAGTAACAAGATACTTCTCCAGTAAAATGTCTGGAAAGAAAAATTACCTACCTAATCATTGGAGGTCGGATATTTCCGCGCCCTCGAGGATGTTGATTAACCCCCGAGATCAATGGGCCGGTTGTAGTCCGGGCTTGGACCCACTTCTCCGACTCCGATCCGGGCCCAGAGCGGCCCCACTTGCTGGCAACCGATGACCTACTTACCTGATGCACCTGTCAATCACGAACTGTCTCCACGAAGTGGTACTGCTAATATGTACCAAGTTTCGAGATACTTGCGTAATGGAGGATGACCGAAACACTTCATATGACCGATCCATGACATATATGACTATTATCAGAGGTACATTTACTTTATTACTATGACATAGTACTATAAGTTGGATGTTCTCAACTTGGTAAATCAAGACCCGGCCTATATATGTCACCAGGGTATCCCGTCTGTTGTGCTCTGGACAAATATATCTCAAGCCGCCGAGTCAGCGGACTTGGTGGATTGTCAGCCCGACCTCGATCTGGCTAATAGAGACGGTCTGATGACCGGACGTAATTCAAGATGATAATCGGACGATGGCGATTGGGAGGCTTCAGTTGAATTGCGAGCAAGGTATTTCATGTCGGTGGGTTTGTCAACGTTGCTGTCGACGGTATTATGACTGCCGTCGATTTCGCTATCATCAGACTTATCGGGGGCCACCATGTGGGGTTCCACGGGTTTTCGCTCCGCCACGGCCCACCACCGATAAGCCAGAGCAATACCCGTCATAACAAGCGTCAGCGGAGCTGAGATATACCACATTGTTTTGAATAATGGGCTCATCAGGACAATGTCACCATCCTCTGCGGTTGCATCCGGTCTCGGTGCGAATTCTGTTTGAAACAGTTCGCTACCCACAATGGTTGCCACACTGACCGCTGGGAGGAAGAGGGCAGTCAAAAAGGAGATGACAGTCATCGACGCAGAATCGCGGATCATGAGGCGAGAGTCTTGTTGCGTGACAAGATTGAAAGCGAGGTTGGTGATATTGGCGACCCGTTGTTGAAGGGAGGTCAGGCGCAGGCAGATGGAAGTAAAGAGGCCTAGTCGGTAGAGGAGAGATTCACGGACTTGGGTGTGAGCAGTGACGATAGCTTTCTGTCTTTCTCTCTGTTGCTCTTGGCGGTCGATAGTCGCCAACACTTCTCCCACGACTCGAAGACATGAATCAGCCGCCTCGCGTATGTTGATGATGTGCTTGGTCCAGGTATGCAACTCAGAAAAGTCAATCTGGTTCGTGGTGCGTTTGCGGCCTTGTTGCGGGCTACCA